>NW_027174655.1:0-194000 GCF_000390325.3 Nicotiana tomentosiformis
AGGTTAGGTGAGGCACTGGGTGCTTGTCTCGCTCATAGGTTTGGGGCGTGACAGAAAGGTTGGAACATGGGCAATCATTTCCTTGAGATGGTAATGGTAATTTTTCTATTGGCAGGTAGAATTGGAACATGAAATTTAAGGATGCTACCTCTGCTGCTCAATTAGCGACTGAGTTTGCAGAATATGCAGGCCTAGCTGCCAGAGCTGTTGTAGAACTTTCATGGAAATATTGTGTTGATGATGGTGGTTCATGCCACTTAGGTTTCAAGGATGAAAGGTTGGAACATGGGCAATCATTTCTTGGAGATGGTAATGGTAATTGTTCTGTTGGCAGGTAGAATTGGAACATGAAATTTAAGGATGCTACCTCTGCTGCTCAAGCAGCGGCTGCGTTTACAGAACATGCAGGCCTAGCTGCCAGAGCTGTTGTAGAACTTTCAAGGTAATACTGTGTTGATGATGGTGGTTCATGCCACATAGTTTTCAAGGATGAAAGGTTGGAACATGGGTAATCATTTCCTTGAGAAGGTAATGGTAATTTTTCTGTTGGCAGGTAGAATTGGAACATGAAATTGAAGGATGCTACCTCTGCTGCTCAATTAGCGACTGAGTTTGCAGAACATGCAAGCCTAGCTACCAGATCTATTGCAGAACATTCAAGGCAATATTGTGTTGATGATGGTGGTTCATGCCACTTAGGTTTCAAGGATAAAAGGTTAGAACATGGGCAATCATTTCCTCGAGATGGTAAATTTTCTATTGGCAGGAAGAATTGGAACATGAAATTTAAGGATGCTACCTCTACTGCTCAATCAGCGGCTGAGTTTGTAAAACATCCAAGCCTAGCGGGCAGAGCTGTTGTAGAACTTTCAAGGCAATATTGTGTTAATGATGGTGGTTCATGCCAATTTGGTTTCAAGGATGAAAGGTTGGAACATGGGCAATCATTTCCTGGAGATGGTAATGGTAATTTTTCTATTGGCAGGCAGAATTGGAACATGAAATTTAAGAATGCTACCTCTGCTGCTCAAGTAGCGACTGAGTTTGTAGAACATGCAAGCCTAGCTACCAGAGGTGTTGTAGAACTTTCAAGGTAATATTGTGTTGATAATGGTGGTTCATGCCACTTAGTTTTCAAGGATGAAAGGTTGGAATATGGGCAATCATTTCCTTGTGATGGTAATGGTAATATTTCTATTGGCAGGAAGAATTGGAACATGAAATTTAAGGATGCTACCTTTGCTGCTCAATCAGCGGCTAATTTTGCAGAACATGCAAGCCTAGCTGCCAGAGCTGTTGTGGAACTTTCAAGGCAATATTGTGTTGATGATGGTGGTTCATGTCACTTAGGTTTCAAGGATGAAAGGTTGGAACATGGGCAATCATTTCCTGGAGATGGTAATGGTAATATTTCTATTGGCAGGCAGAATTGGAACATGAAATTTAACGATGCTACCTCTGCTGCTCAAGTAGCGATTGAGTTTGCAGAACATGCAAGCCTAGCTCCCAGCGCTGTTGTAGAACTTTCAAGGCAATATTGTGTTGATGATGGTGGTTCATGCCACTTAGTTTTCAAGGATGAAAGGTTGGAACATGGGCAATCATTTCCTTGAGATGGTAATGGTAATTTTTCTGCTGGCAGGCAGTATTGGAACATGAAATTTAAGGATGCTACCTCTGCTGCACAAGCAGCGGCTGAGTTTGGAGAACATGCAAGCCTTGCTGCCAGAGCTGTTGTAGAACTTTCATGGCAATATTGTATTGATGATGGTGGTTCATGCCACTTAGGTTTCAAGGATGAAAGGTTGGAACATGGGCAATCATTTCTTCGAGATGGTAATGGTAATTTTTCTGTTGGCAGGTAGAATTGGAACATGAAATTTAAGGATGCTACCTCTACTGCACAAGCAGCGGCTGAGTTTGGAGAACATGCAAGCCTAGCTGCCAGAGCTGTTGTAGAACTTTCATGGCAATATTGTGTTGATGATGGTGGTTCATGCCACTTGGGTTTCAAGGATGAAAGGTTGGAACATGGGCAATCATTTCTTGGAGATGGTAATGGTAATTTTTCTTTTGGCAGGTTGAATTGGAACATGAAATTTAAGAATGCGACCTCTGCTGCTCAAGCAGTGGCTGAGTTTGCAGAACATGCAGGCCTAGCTGCCAGAGGTGTTGTAGAACTTTCAAGGCAATATTGTGTTGATGATGGTGGTTCATGCCACTTAGTTTTCAAGGATGAAAGGTTGGAACATGGGCAATCATTTCCTTGAGATGATAAATATTCTATTGGCAGGCAGAATTGGAACATGAAATTTAAGGATGCTACCTCTGCTTCTCAAGTAGCGGCTGAATTTGCAGAACATCCAAGCCTAGCTGCCAGAGCTGTTGTAGAACTTTCAAGGCAATATTATGTTGATGATGGTGGTTCATGCCACTTAGGTTTCAAGGATGAAAGGTTGGAACATGGGCAATCATTTCCTGGAGAGGGTAGTGGTAATTTTTCTGTTGGCAGGCAGAATTGGAACATGTAATTTAAGGATGCTACATCTGCTGCTCAAGCAGCGGCTGAGTTTGCAGAACATGCAGGCCTAGCTGCCAGAGCTGTTGTAGAACTTTCAAGGCAATATTATGTTGATGATGGTGGTTAATGCCACTTAGGTTTCAAGGATGAAAGCTTGGAACATAGGCAATCATTTCCTGGAGATGGTAATGCTAATTTTTCTATTGGCAGGCAGAATTGGAACATGAAATTTAAGGATGCTACCTCTGCTGCTCAAGTAGCGACTGAGTGTGCAGTACATGCAAGCCTAGCTGCTAGAGCTGTTGGAGAACTTTCAAGGCAATATTGTGTTGATGATGGTGGTTCATGCCACTTACTTTTCAAGGATGAAAGGTTGGAACATGGGCAATCATTTCCTTGAGATGGTAATGAAATTTAAGGATGATACCTATGCTGCTCAAGCAGCGGTTGAGTTTGCAGAACATGCATGCTTAGCTGCCAGAGCTGTTGTAGAACTTTCAAGGCAATATTGTGTTGATTATGGGGGTACGTAGCACTTAGGTTTCAAGGATGAAAGGTTGGAACATGGGCAATTATTTCCTGGAGAGTGTAGTGGTAATTTTTCTGTTGGCAGGCACAATTGGAACATGAAATTTAAGGATGCTACATCTGCTGCTCAAGCAGCGGCTGAGTTTGCAGAACATGCAAGCCTAGCTGCCGGAGCTGTTGTGGAACTTTCAAGGCAATATTGTTTTGATGATGTTGGTTCATGCCACTTAGGTTTCAAGGATGAAAGGTTGGAACAAGGGCAATTATTTCCTGGAGATGGTAATGGTAATTTTTCTATTGGCAGGTAGAATTGGAACATGAAATTTAAGGATGCTACCTATGCTGCTCAAGCAGCGGCTGAGTTTGCAGAATATGCAGGCCTAGCTGCCAGAGATGTTGTAGAACTTTCAAGGCAATATATGTGTTGATGATGGTGGTTCATGCCACATAGTTTTCAAGGATGAAAGGTTGGAACATGGGCAATCATTTCTTGGAGATGGTAATAGTAATTTTTCTGTTAGCAGGTAGAATTGGAACATGAAATTTAAGGATGCTACCTCTGCTGCTCAAGCAGCGGCTGAGTTTATAGAACATGCAAGCCTAGCTGCCCGAGCTGTTGTAGGACTTTCAAGGCAATATTGTGTTGATAATGGTGGTTCATGCCACTAAGTTTTCAAGGATGAAAGGTTGGAATATGGGCAATCATTTCCTTGAGATGGTAATGGTAATTTTTCTGTTGGTAGGCAGTATTGGAACATGACATTTAAGGATGCTACCTCTGGTGATCAAGTAGCGACTGAGTTTGCAGAACATGCAGGCCTAGCTACCAGAGGTGTACTAGAACTTTCAAGGCAATATTGTGTTGATAATGGTGGTTCATGCCACTTAGTTTTCAAGGATGAAAGGTTAGAACATGGGCAATCATTTCCTTGAGATGGTAATGGAAATTTTTCTATTGGCAGGCAGTATTGGAGCATGAAATTTAAGGATGCTACCTCTGCTGCACAAGCAGTGGCTGAGTTTGGAGAACATGCAAGCCTAGCTGCCAGAGCTGTTTGAGAACTTTCAAGGCAATATTGTGTTGATGATGGTGGTACATGCCACTTAAGTTTCAAGGATGAAAGGTTGGAACATGGGCAAGCATTTCCTAGAGATGGTAATGGTAATATTTCTATTGGCAGGCAGAATTGGAACATGAAATTTAAGGATGCTACCTCTGCTGCTCAAGTAGCGACTGAGTTTGCAGAACATGCAAGCCTTGCTACCAGAGGTATTGTAGAACTTTCAAGGAGATATTGTGTTGATAATGGTGGTTCATGCCACTTAGTTTTCAGGGATGAAAGGTTGGAACATGGGCAATCATTTCCTTGAGTTGGTAATGGTAATTTTTCTGTTGGCAGGAAGTATTGGAACATGAAATTTAAGGATGCTACCTCTGCTGCTCAAGTAGCGACTGAGTTTGCAGAACATGCAAGCCTAGCTACTAGAGGTGTTGTAGAACTTTCAAGGCAATATTGTGTTGATAATGGTGGTTCATGCCACTTAGTTTTCAAGGATGAAAGGTTGGAACATGGGCAATCATTTCCTTGAGATTGTAATGGTAATATTTCTGTTGTCAGGCAGAATTGGAACATGAAATTTAAGGATGCTACCTCTGCTGCTCAATCAGCGACTAATTTTGCAGAACTTGCAAGCCTAGCTGCCAGAGCTGTTGTGGAACTTTCAAGGCAATATTGTGTTGATGATGGTGGTTCATGCCACTTAGGTTTCAAGGATGAAAGGTTGGAACATGGGCAATTATTTCCTGGAGATGGTAATTGTAATTTTTCTATTGGCAGGCAGAATTGGAACATGAAATTTAACGATGCTACCTCTGCTGCTCAAGTAGCGATTGAGTTTGCAGAATATGCAAGCCTAGCTCCCAGAGCTGTTGTAGAACTTTCAAGGCAATATTGTGTTGATGATGGTGGTTCATGCCACTTAGGTTTCAAGGATGAAAAGGTTGGAACATGGGCAATCATTTCCTGGAGATGGTAATGGTAATTTTTCTATTGGCAGGCAGAATTGGAACATGAAATTTAACGATGCTACCTCTGCTGCTCAAGTAGCGATTGAGTTTGCAGAATATGCAAGCCTAGCTCCCAGAGCTGTTGTAGAACTTTTAAGGCAATATTATGTTAATGATGGTGGTTCATGCCACTTAGTTTTCAAGGATGAAAGGTTGGAACATGGGCAATCATTTCCTTGAGATAGTAATGGTAATTTTTTGTTGGCAGGCAGTATTGGAACATGAAATTTAAGGATGCTACCTCTGCTGCACAAGCAGCGGCTGAGTTTGGAGAACAGGCAAGCCTAGCTGCCAGAGCTGTTTGAGAACTTTCAAGGCAATATTGTGTTGATGATGGTGGTACATGCCACTTAGGTTTCAAGGATGAAAGGTTGGAACATGGGCAAGCATTTCCTGGAGATGGTAATGGTAATTTTCCTATTGTCAGCAAGAATTGGAACATGACATTTAAGGATGCTACCTCTGCTACTCAAGTAGTGACTGAGTTTGCAGAACATGCAAGCCTAGCTACCAGATGTGTTTTAGAACTTTCAAGGTAATATTGTGTTGATAATGGTGGTTCATGCCACTTAGTTTTCAAGGATGAAAGGTTGGAACATGAGCAATCATTTCCTTGAGTTGGTAATGGTAATTTTTCTGTTGGCAGGCAGTATTGGAACATGAAATTTAAGGATGCTACCTCTGCTGCTCAAGTAGCGACTGAGTTTGCAGAACATGCAAGCCTAGCTACTAGAGGTGTTGTAGAACTTTCAAGGCAATATTGTATTGATAATGGTGGTTCATGCCACTTAGTTTTCAAGGATGAAAGGTTGGAACATGGGCTATCATTTCCTTGAGATGGTAATGGTAATATTTCTGTTGTCAGGCAGAATTGGAACATGAAATTTGAGGATGCTACCTCTGTTGCTCAATCAGCGACTAATTTTGCAGAACATGCAAGCCTAGATACCAGAGGTGTTGTAGAACTTTCAAGGCAATATTGTGTTGATAATGGTAGTTCATGCCACTTAGTTTTCAAGGATGAAAGGTTGTAATTTGGGCAATCATTTCCTTGAGATGGTAATGGTAATATTTACGTTGGCAGGCAGAATTGGAACATGAAATTTAAGGATGCTACCTTTGCTGCTCAATCAGCGGCTAATTTTGCAGAACATGCAAGCCTAGCTGCCAGAGCTGTTGTGGAACTTTCAAGACAATATTGTGTAGATGATGGTGGTTCATGCCACTTAGGTTTCAAAGATGAAAGGTTGGAACATGGGCAATCATTTCCTGGAGATGGTAATGGTAATTTTTCTATTGGCAGGCAGAATTGGAACATTAAATTTAATGATGCTACCTCTACTGCTCAAGTAGCGATTGAGTTTGCAGAACATGCAAGCCTAGCTCCCAGAGCTGTTGTAGAACTTTCAAGGCAATATTGTGTTGATGATGGTGGTTCATGCCACTTAGTTTTCAAGGATAAAAGGTTGGAACATGGGCAATCATTTCCTTGAGATGGTAATGATAATTTTTCTGTTGGCAGGCAGTATTGGAACATGAAATTTAAGGTTGCTACCTCTGCTGCACAAGCAGCGGCTGAGTTTGGAGAACATGCAAGCGTAGCTGCCAGAGCTGTTTGAGAACTTTCAAGGCAATATTGTGTTGATGATGGTGGTACATGCCACTTAGGTTTCAAGGATGAAAGGTTGGAACATGGGCAATCATTTCCTTGAGATAGTAATGGTAATTTTTGTGTTGGCAGGCAGTATTGGAACATGAAATTTAAGGATGCAACCTCTGCTGCACAAGCAGCGGCTGAGTTTGGAGAACATGCAAGCCTAGCTGCCAGATCTGTTTGAGAACTTTCAAATCAATATTGTGTTGATGATGATGGTGAACGCCACTTAGGTTTCAAGGATGTAAGGTTGGAACATGGGCAAGCATTTCCTGGAGATGGTAATGGTAATTTTTCTATTGGCAGGCAGAATTGGAACATGAAATTTAAGGATGCTACCTCTGCTGCTCAAGTAGCGACTGAGTTTGCAGAACATGCAAGCCTAGCTACCAGAGGTGTTGTAGAACTTTCAAGGCAATATTGTGTTGATAATGGTGGTTCATGCCACTTAGTTTTCAAGGATGAAAGGTTGGAATATGGGCAATCATTTCCTTGAGATGGTAATGGTAATATTTACGTTGGCAGGCAGAATTGGAACATGAAATTTAAGGATGCTACCTTTGCTGCTCAATCAGCGGCTAATTTTGCAGAACATGCAAGCCTAGCTGCCAGAGCTGTTGTGGAACTTTCAAGGCAATATTGTGTAGATGATGGTGGTTCATGCCACTTAGGTTTCAAAGATGAAAGGTTGGAACATGGGCAATCATTTCCTGGAGATGGTAATGGTAATTTTTCTATTGGCAGGCAGAATTGGAACATTAAATTTAATGATGCTACCTCTACTGCTCAAGTAGCGATTGAGTTTGCAGAACATGCAAGCCTAGCTCCCAGAGCTGTTGTAGAACTTTCAAGGCAATATTGCATTGATGATGGTGGTTCATGCCACTTAGTTTTCAAGGATAAAAGGTTCGAACATGGGCAATCATTTCCTTGAGATGGTAATGATAATTTTTCTGTTGGCAGGCAGTATTGGAACATGAAATTTAAGGTTGCTACCTCTGCTGCACAAGCAGCGGCTGAGTTTGGAGAACATGCAAGCGTAGCTGCCAGAGCTGTTTGAGAACTTTCAAGGCAATATTGTGTTGATGATGGTGGTACATGCCACTTAGGTTTCAAGGATGAAAGGTTGGAACATGGGCAATCATTTCCTTGAGATAGTAATGGTAATTTTTGTGTTGGCAGGCAGTATTGGAACATGAAATTTAAGGATGCAACCTCTGCTGCACAAGCAGCGGCTGAGTTTGGAGAACATGCAAGCCTAGCTGCCAGAGCTGTTTGAGAATTTTCAAGGCAATATTGTGTTGATGATGGTGGTACGTGCCACTTAGGTTTCAAGGATGAAAGGTTGGAACATGGGCAATCATTTCCTTGAGATGGTAATGGTAATTCTTCTGTTGGCATGCAGTATTGGAACATGAAATTTAAGGATGCTACCTCTACTGCACAAGCAGCGGCTGAGTTTGGAGAACATGCAAGACTAGCTGCCAGAGCTGTTTGAGAACTTTCAAGGCAATATTGTGTTGATGATTGTGGTACATGCCACTTAGGTTTCAAGGATGTAAGGTTGGAAAATGGGCAAGCATTTCCTGGAGATGGTAATGGTAATTTTTCTATTGGCAGGCAGAATTGGAACAGGAAATTTAAGGATGCTACCTCTGCTACTCAAGTAGCGACTGAGTTTGCAGAACATGCAAGCCTAGCTACCAGAGGTGTTGTAGAACTTTCAAGGCAATAATGTGTTGATAATGGTGGTTCATGCCACTTAGTTTTCAAGGATGAATGGTTGGAACATGGGCAATCATTTCCTTGAGATGGTAATGGTAATATTTTTGTTGTCAGGCAGAATTGGAACATGAAATTTAAGGATGCTACCTCTGCTGCACAAGCTGCGGCTAAGTTTGGAGAACATGCAAGCCTAGCTATCAGAGCTGTTTGAGAACTTTCAAGGCAATATTGTGTTGATGATGGTGGTACATGCCACTAAGGTTTCAAGGATGAAAGGTTGGAACATGGGCAAGCATTTCCTGGAGATGGTAATGGTAATTTTTCTATTGGCAGGTAGAATTGGAACATGAAATTTAAGGATGCTACCTCTGCTGCTCAAGTAGCGACTGAGTTTACAGAACATGCAAGCCTAGCTACCAGAGGTGTTGTAGAACTTTCAAGGCAATATTGTGTTGATAATGGTGGTTCATGCCACTTAGTTTTCAAGGATGAAATGTTGGAACATGGGCAATCATTTCCTTGAGATGGTAATGGTAATTTTTCTGTTGGCAGGCAGTATTGGAACATGAAATTTAAGGATGCTACCTCTACTGCACAAGCAGCGGCTGAGTTTGGAGAACATGCAAGCCTAGCTGCCAGAGCTGTTTGAGAACTTTCAAGGCAATAGTGTGTTGATGATGGTGGTACATGCCACTTATGTTTCAAGGATGTAAGGTTAGAACATGGGCAAGCATTTCCTGGAGATGGTAATGGTAATTTTTCTATTGGCAGGCAGAATTGGAACATGAAATCTAAGGATGCTAGCTCTGCTGCTCAAGTAGCGACTGAGTTTGCAGAACATGCAAACCTAGCTACCAGAGGTGTTGTAGAACTTTCAACGCAATATTGTGTTGATAATGGTGGTTCATGCCACTTAGTTTTCAAGGATGAAAGGTTGTAACATGGGCAATCATTTCCTTGAGATGGTAATGGTAATATTTCTGTTGTCAGGCAGTATTGGAACATGAAATTTAAGGATGCTACCTCTACTGCACAAGCAGCGGCTGAGTTTGGAGAACATGCAAGCCTAGCTGCCAGAGCTGTTGTGGAACTTTCAAGGCAATATTGTGTAGATGATGGTGGTTCATGCCACTTAGGTTTCAAAGATGAAAGGTTGGAACATGGGCAATCATTTCCTGGAGATGGTAATGGTAATTTTTCTATTGGCAGGCAGAATTGGAACATTAAATTTAATGATGCTACCTCTACTGCTCAAGTAGCGATTGAGTTTGCAGAACATGCAAGCCTAGCTCCCAGAGCTGTTGTAGAACTTTCAAGGCAATATTGCATTGATGATGGTGGTTCATGCCACTTAGTTTTCAAGGATAAAAGGTTGGAACATGGGCAATCATTTCCTTGAGATGGTAATGATAATTTTTCTGTTGGCAGGCAGTATTGGAACATGAAATTTAAGGTTGCTACCTCTGCTGCACAAGCAGCGGCTGAGTTTGGAGAACATGCAAGCGTAGCTGCCAGAGCTGTTTGAGAACTTTCAAGGCAATATTGTGTTGATGATGGTGGTACATGCCACTTAGGTTTCAAGGATGAAAGGTTGGAACATGGGCAATCTTTTCCTTGAGATAGTAATGGTAATTTTTGTGTTGGCAGGCAGTATTGGAACATGAAATTTAAGGATGCAACCTCTGCTGCACAAGCAGCGGCTGAGTTTGGAGAACATGCAAGCCTAGCTGCCAGAGCTGTTTGAGAATTTTCAAGGCAATATTGTGTTGATGATGGTGGTACGTGCCACTTAGGTTTCAAGGATGAAAGGTTGGAACATGGGCAATCATTTCCTTGAGATGGTAATGGTAATTCTTCTGTTGGCATGCAGTATTGGAACATGAAATTTAAGGATGCTACCTCTACTGCACAAGCAGCGGCTGAGTTTGGAGAACATGCAAGACTAGCTGCCAGAGCTGTTTGAGAACTTTCAAGGCAATATTGTGTTGATGATTGTGGTACATGCCACTTAGGTTTCAAGGATGTAAGGTTGGAAAATGGGCAAGCATTTCCTGGAGATGGTAATGGTAATTTTTCTATTGGCAGGCAGAATTGGAACAGGAAATTTAAGGATGCTACCTCTGCTACTCAAGTAGCGACTGAGTTTGCAGAACATGCAAGCCTAGCTACCAGAGGTGTTGTAGAACTTTCAAGGCAATAATGTGTTGATAATGGTGGTTCATGCCACTTAGTTTTCAAGGATGAATGGTTGGAACATGGGCAATCATTTCCTTGAGATGGTAATGGTAATATTTTTGTTGTCAGGCAGAATTGGAACATGAAATTTAAGGATGCTACCTCTGCTGCACAAGCTGCGGCTAAGTTTGGAGAACATGCAAGCCTAGCTATCAGAGCTGTTTGAGAACTTTCAAGGCAATATTGTGTTGATGATGGTGGTACATGCCACTAAGGTTTCAAGGATGAAAGGTTGGAACATGGGCAAGCATTTCCTGGAGATGGTAATGGTAATTTTTCTATTGGCAGGTAGAATTGGAACATGAAATTTAAGGATGCTACCTCTGCTGCTCAAGTAGCGACTGAGTTTACAGAACATGCAAGCCTAGCTACCAGAGGTGTTGTAGAACTTTCAAGGCAATATTGTGTTGATAATGGTGGTTCATGCCACTTAGTTTTCAAGGATGAAATGTTGGAACATGGGCAATCATTTCCTTGAGATGGTAATGGTAATTTTTCTGTTGGCAGGCAGTATTGGAACATGAAATTTAAGGATGCTACCTCTACTGCACAAGCAGCGGCTGAGTTTGGAGAACATGCAAGCCTAGCTGCCAGAGCTGTTTGAGAACTTTCAAGGCAATAGTGTGTTGATGATGGTGGTACATGCCACTTATGTTTCAAGGATGTAAGGTTAGAACATGGGCAAGCATTTCCTGGAGATGGTAATGGTAATTTTTCTATTGGCAGGCAGAATTGGAACATGAAATCTAAGGATGCTAGCTCTGCTGCTCAAGTAGCGACTGAGTTTGCAGAACATGCAAACCTAGCTACCAGAGGTGTTGTAGAACTTTCAACGCAATATTGTGTTGATAATGGTGGTTCATGCCACTTAGTTTTCAAGGATGAAAGGTTGTAACATGGGCAATCATTTCCTTGAGATGGTAATGGTAATATTTCTGTTGTCAGGCAGTATTGGAACATGAAATTTAAGGATGCTACCTCTACTGCACAAGCAGCGGCTGAGTTTGGAGAACATGCAAGCCTAGCTGCCAGAGCTGTTTGAGAACTTTCAAGGCAATAGTGTGTTGATGATGGTGGTACATGCCACTTAGGTTTTAAGGATGTAAGGTTAGAACATGGGTAGGCATTTCCTGGAGATGGTACCTTAAATTTCATGTTCCAATTCCGCTTGCCAATAGAAAAATTACCATTACCATCTCAAGGAAATGATTGCCCATGTTCCAACCGTTCATCCTTGAAACCTAAGTGGCATGAACCACCATCATCAACACAATATTGCCTTGAAAAATCTCTTACAGCTCTTGCAGCTAGGCTTGAATGTTCTCCAAACTCAGCCGCTGCTTGAGCAGCAGAGGTAGCATCCTTAAATTTCATGTTCCAATACTGCCTGCCAACAGAAAAATTACCATTACCATCTCAAGGAAATGATTGCCCATGTTCCAACCTTTCATCCTTGAAACCTATGAAAGGTCGGAACATGGGTAATCATTTCTTGGAGATGGTAATGGTAATTGTTTTTCTGGCAGGTAGAATTGGAACATAAAATTTAAGGATGCTACCTCTGCTACTCAAGCAGCGGCTGAGTTTGCAGAACATGCAAGCCTAGCTGCCAGAGCTGTGGTAGAACTTTCAAGGAAATATTGTGTTGATGATGATGGTTCACACCACTTAGATTTCAAGGATAAAAGGTTGGAACATGGGCAATCATTTCCTGGAGATGGTAAATTTTCTATTGGCAGGTAGAATTGGAACATGAAATTTAAGGATGCTACCTGTGCTGCTCAAGCAGGCTGAGTTTGCAAAACATGCAAGCCTAGCTGCCACAGCTTTTGTAGAACTTTCAAGGCAATATTGTGTGGATGATGATGGTTCATGCCTCTTAGGTTTCAAGGATAAAAGGTTGGAACATGGGCAATCATTTTTTGGAGATGGTTATGGTAATTGTTTTATTGGCATGCAGAATTGGAACATGAAATTTAAGGATGCTACCTCTACTGCTCAAGCAGCGGCTGAGTTTGGGGAACATGCAAGCCTAGCTGCCAGAGCTGTTGGAGAACATTCAAGGCAATATTTTGTTGATGATGGTGGTTCATGCCACTTAGGTTTCAAGAATGAAAGGTTGGAACATGGGAAATCATTTCTTTGAGATGGTAAATTTTATATTGGCAGGCAGAATTGGAACATGAAATTGAAGTAATGTACCTCTACTTCTCAGGCAGCGGCTGAGTTTGCAGAAGATCCAAGCCTAGCTGCCAGAGTTGTTGTAGAACATTCAAGGCAAAATTTTGTTGATGATGGTGGTTCATGCCACTTAGTTTTCAAGGATGAAAGGTTGGAACATGGGTAATCATTTCCTTGAGATGGTAATGGTAATTGTTCTGTTGGCAGGCAGAATTGGAACATTAAATTTAAGGATGCTACCTCTGCTGCTCAAGTAGCGATTTGAGTTTGCAGAACATGCAAGCCTACCTACAAGAGCTGTTGCAGAACTTTCAAGGCAATATTGTATTGATGATGGTGGTTCATGCCACTTAGGTTTTAAGGATGAAAGGTTGGAACATGGGCAAGCATTTCCTGGAGATGGTAATGTTAATTTATCTGTTGGCAAGCAGAATTGGAACATAAAATTTAAGGATGCTACCTCTGCTTCTCAAGCAGCGGCTGAGTTTGCAGAACATGCAAGCCTAACTGACAGAGTTCCTGTAGAACTTTCAAGGCAATATTATGTTGATGATGGTGGTTCATGCCACTTACGTTTCACGGATGAAAGGTTGGAACATGGGCAATCATTTCCTTGAGATGGTAATGGTAATTTTTCTGTTGGCAAGAAGAATTGGAACATGAAATTTAAGGATGGTACCTCTGCTGTTCAAGTAGCGACTAAGTTTGCAGCACATGCAAGCCTAGCTACAAGAGTTGTTGCAGAACTTTCAATGCAATATTGTGTTGATGAATGTGGTTCATGCCACTTAGGTTCTAAGGATGAAAGGTTGGAACATGGGCAAGCATTTCCTGGATATGGTAATGTTCATCTATCTGTTGGCAAGCAGAATCGGAACATAAAATTTAAGGATGCTACCTCTGCTGCTCAAGCAGCGGCTGAGTTTGGAGAACATGCAAGCCTACCTACAAGAGGTGTTGCAGAACATTCAAGACAATATTGTGTTGATGAATGTGGTTCATGCCACTTAGGTTTTAAGGATGAAAGGTTGGAACATGGGCAAGTATTTCCTGGAGATGGTAATGTTAATTTATCTGTTGGCAAGCAGAATTGGATCATAAAATTTAAGGATGCTACCTCTGCTGCTCAAGCAGCGGCTGAGTTTGCAGAACATGCAAGCCTAACTGACAGAGTTCCTGTAGAACTTTCAAGGCAATATTATGTTGATGATGGCGGTTCATGCCACTTATGTTTCACGGATGAAAGGTTGGAACATGGGCAATCATTTCCTTGAGATGGTAATGGTAATTTTTCTGTTGGCAGGCAGTATTGGAACATGAAATTTAAGGATGCTACCTCTGCTGCTCAAGTAAAGATTAAGTTTGCAGAACATGCCGGCCTAGCTGCTAGGTGGCATGAACCACCATCATCCTTGAAACCTAAGTGGCATGAACCACCATCATCAACACAATATTGCTTGAAAGTTCTCCAACAGGTCGGGCAGCTAGGCTTGCATGTTCTCCGAACTCAGCTGCTGCTTGAGCAGCAGAGGTAGCATCCTTAAATTTCATGTTCTAATACTGCCTGCCAACAGAACAATTACCATTACCATCTCAAGGAAATGATTGCCCATGTTCCAACTTTACATCCTTGAAAACTAAGTGGCATGAACCACCATCATCAACACAATATTGCCTTGAATGTTCTACAACAGCTCTGGCAGCTAGGCTTGGATGTTCTGCAAACTCAGCCGATGCTTGAGCAGCAGAGGTAGCATCCTTAAATTTCATGTTCCAATTCTGCCTGCCAAGAGAAAAATTACCATTACCATCTCAAGGAATTGATTGCCCCTGTTCCAACCTTTTATCCTTGAAACCTAAGTGGCATGAACCACCATCATCAACACAATATTGCATTGAAAGTTCTACAATAGCTCTGGCAGCTACGCTTGCATGTTCTCCAAACTCGGCGGCTGCTTGAGCAGCAGAGGTGCATCCATAAATTTCATGTTCCAATACTGACTGCCAACACAAAAATTAGCATTACTATCACAAGGAAATGATTGCCAATGTTCCAACCTTTCATCCTTGAAAACTAAGTGGTATGAACCACCATCATTAACACTATATTGCCTTGAAAGTTTTACAACAGCTCTACAACCTAGGCTTGTATGTTCTCCAAACTCAGCCGTTGCTTGACCAGCAGAGGTAGCAACCTTAAATTTCATGTTCCAATACTGCTTGCCAACAAAAAAAATTACCATTACCATCTCCAGGAAATGCTTGCCCATGTTCCAACCTTTCATCCTTGAAACCTAAGTGGCATGAACATCCATCATCAACACAATATTGCATTGAAAGTTCTACAATAGCTCTGGCAGCTAGGCTTGCATGTTCTTCAAACTCAGTCGCTCCTTGAGCAGCAGAGGTAGCATCCTTAAATTTAATGTTCCAATACTGCCTGCCAACAGAAAAATTACCATTACCACCTCAAGGAAATGATTGCCAATGTTCCAACCTTTCATCATTGAATCCTAAGTGGCATGAACAACCATCATCAACACAATATTGCCTTGAAAGTTCTACAACAGCTGGGGCAGCTTGGCTTGCATGTTCTCCAAACTCAGTCGTTGCTTGAGCAGCAGAGGTAGCATCCTTAAATTTCATGTTCCAATATTGCGTGCCAACAGAAAAATTACCATTACCATCGCAAGGAAATGATTGCCCATGTTCCAACCTTTCATACTTGAAAACTAAGTGGCATGAACCACCATCATCAACACAATATTGCCTTGAAAGTTCTACAACAGCTCTAGCAGCTAGGCTTGTATGTTCTGCAAACTCAGTCGCTATCTGAGCAGCAGAGGTAGCATCCTTAAATTTCATGTTCCAATTCTGCCTGCCAATAGAAAAATTACCATTACCATCTCCAGGAAATGCTTGCCAATGTTCCAACCTTTCATCCTTGAAACCTAAGTGGCATGAACCACCATCATCAACACAATATTGCCTTGAAAGTTCTCCAACAGCTGGGGCAGCTAGGCTTGCATGTTCTCCAAACTCAGTCGCTGCTTGAGCAGCAGAGGTAGCATCCTTAAATTGTATGTTCCAATACTGGCTGCCAACAGAAAAAATACCATTACCATCTCAAGGAAATGATTGCCCATGTTCCAACCTTTTATCCTTGAAACCTAAGTGGCATGAACCACCATCATCAACACAATATTGCCTTGAAAGTTCTAAAATAGCTCTGGCAGCTAGGCTTGCATGTTCTCCAAACTCAGCCGCTTCTTGAGCAACAGAGGTAGCATCCTTAAATTTCATGTTCCAATACTGCCTCCCAACAGAAAAATTACCATTACCATCTCAAGGAAATAATTGCCCATGTTCCAACCTTTCATCCTTGAAAACTAAGTGGTATGAACCACCATCATCAACACTATATTGCCTTGAAAGTGCTACAACAGCTCTGGCACCTAGGCATGCATGTTCTCCAAACTCAGCTATTGCATGAGCAGCAGAGGTAGCAACCTTAAATTTCATGTTCCAATACTGCTTGGAAACAGAAAAGTTACCATTACCATCTCCAGGAAATGCTTGCCCATGTTCCAACCTTTCATCCTTGAAACCTAAGTGGCATGAACCACCATCATCAACACAATATTGCCTTAAAAGTTCTACAATAGCTCTGGCAGCAAGGCTTTCATGTTCTTCAAACTCAGTTGCTCTTTGAGCAGCAGAGGTAGCATCCTTAAATTTAATGTTCCAATTCTGCCTGCCAATAGAAAACATACCATTACCATCTCCAGGAAATGCTTGCCAATGTTCCAACCTTTCATCATTGAAACCTAAGTGGCATGAACCACCATCATCAACACAATATTGCCTTGAAAGTTCTACAACGGCTGGGGCAGCTTGGCTTGCATGTTCTCCAAACTCAGCCGCTGCTTGAGCAGCAGAGGTAGCATCCTTAAATTTCATGTTCCAATACTGACTGCCAACATAAAAATTAGCATTACCATCTCAAGGAAATGATTGCCCATGTTTCAACTTTCATCCTTGAAAACTAAGTGGCATGAACCACCATCATCAACACAATATTGCCTTGAAAGTTCTACAACAGCTCTAGCATCTAGGCTTGCATGTTCTGCAAACTCAGTCGCTACTTGAGCAGCAGAGGTAGCATCCTTAAATTTCATGTTCCAATTCTGCCTGCCAATAGAAAAATTACCATTACCATCTCCAGGAAATGCTTGCCAATATTCCAACCTTTCAACCTTGAAACCTAAGTGGCATGAACCACCATCATCAACACAATATTGCCTTGAAAGTTCTCCAACAGCTGGGGCAGCTAGGCTTGCATGTTCTCCAAACTCAGTCGCTGCTTGAGCAGCAAAGGTAGCATCCATAAATTTCATGTTCCAATTCTTCCTACCAACAGAAAAATTACCATTACCATCTCAAGGAAATGATTGCCCATGTTCCAACCTTTCATCCTTAAAACCTAAGTGGCATGAACCACCATCATCAACACAATATTGCCTTGAAAGTTCTACAACAGCTCTAGCAGCTAGGCTTGCATGTTCTGCAAACACAGTCGCTACTTGAGCAGCAGAGGTAGCATCCTTAAATTTCATGTTCCAATTCTGCCTGCCAATAGAAAAATTACCATTACCATCTCCAGGAAATGCTTGCCAATGTTCCAACCTTTCATCCTTGAAACCTAAGTGGCATGAACCACCATCATCAACACAATATTGCCTTGAAAGTTCTCCAACAGCTGGGGCAGCTAGGCTTGCATGTTCTCCAAACTCAGCCGTTGCTTGAGCAGCAGAGGTAGCATCCTTAAATTTCATGTTCCAATTCTGCCTGCCAACAGAAAAATTACCATTACCATCTCAAGGAAATGATTGCCCATGTTCCAACCTTTTATCCTTGAAACCTAAGTGACATGAACCACCATCATCAACACAATATTGCCTTGAAAGTTCTAAAATAGCTCTGGCAGCTAGGCTTGCATGTTCTCCAAACTCAGCCGCTTCTTGAGAAGCAGAGGTAGCATCCTTAAATTATACTGCCTGCCAGCAGAAAATTACCATTACCATCTCAAGGAAATTATTGCACATGTTCCAACCTTTCATCCTTCAAAACTAAGTGGTATGAACCACCATCATCAACACAATATTGCCTTGAAAGTTCTACAACAGCTCTAGCACCTAGGCTTGCATGTTCTCCAAACTCAGCCGTTGCTTGAGCAGCAGAGGTAGCAACCTTAAATTTCATGTTCCAATACAGCTTGCCAACAGAAATATTACCATTACCATCTCCAGGAAATGATTGCCCATGTTCCAACCTTTCATCCTTGAAACCTAAGTGGCATGAACCACCATCATCAACACAATATTGCCTTGAAAGTTCTACAACAGCTCTAGCAGCTAGGCTTGCATGTTCTGCAAACTCAGTCGCTACTTGAGCAGCAGAGGTAGCATCCTTAAATTTCATGTTCCAATTCTGCCTGCCAATAGAAAAATTACCATTACCATCTCTAGGAAATGCTTGCCAATGTTCCAACCTTTCATCCTTGAAACCTAAGTGGCAGGAACCACCATCATCAACACAATATTGCCTTGAAAGTTCTCCAATAGTTGGGGCAGCTAGGCTTGCATGTTCTCCAAACTCAGCCGTTGCTTGAGCAGCAGAGGTAGCATCCTTAAATTTCATGTTCCAATTCTGCCTGCCAACAGAAATGTTACCATTACCATCTCAAGGAAATGATTGACCATGTTCCAACCTTTTATCCTTGAAACCTAAGTGGCATGAACTACTATCATCAACACAATATTGCCTTGAAAGTTCTAAAACAGCTCTGGCAGCTAGGCTTGTATGTTCTCCAAACTCAGCCGTTGCTTGAGCAACAGAGGTAGCATCCTTAAATTTCATGTTCCAATACTGCCTGCCAACAGAAAAATTACCATTACCATCTCAAGGAAATGATTGCCCATGTTACAACCTTTCATCCTTGAAAACTAAGTGGTATGAACCACCATCATCAACACTATATTGCCTTGAAAGTTCTACAACAGCTCTGGCACCTAGGCTTGCATGTTCTCCAAACTCAGCCGTTGCTTGAGCAGCAGAGGTAGCAACCTTAAATTTCATGTTCCAATACTGCTTGCCAACAGAAAAATTACCATTACCATCTCCAGGAAATGCTTGCCCATGTTCCAACCTTTCATCCTTGAAACCTAAGTGGCATGAACCACCATCATCAACACAATATTGCCTTGAAAGTTCTACAATAGCTCTGGCAGCAAGGCTTGCATGTTCTTCAAACTCAGTCGCTCTTTGAGCAGCAGAGGTAGCATCCTTAAATTTAATGTTCTAATTCTGCCTGCCAATAGAAAACATACCATTACCATCTCCAGGAAATGCTTGCCAATGTTCCAACCTTTCATCATTTAAACCTAAGTGGCATGAACCACCATCAGCTACACAATATTGCCTTGAAAGTTCTACAACGGCTGGGGCAGCTTGGCTTGCATGTTCTCCAAACTCGGCCGCTGCTTGAGCAGCAGAGGTAGCATCCTTAAATTTCATGTTCCAATACTGACTGCCTACATAAAAATTAGCATTACCATCTCAAGGAAATGATTGCCCATGTTCCAACTTTCATCCTTGAAAACTAAGTGGCATGAACCACCATCATCAACACAATATTGCCTTGAAAGTTCTACAACAGCTCTAGCATCTAGGCTTGCATGTTCTGCAAACTCAGTCGCTACTTGAGCAGTAGAGGTAGCATCCTTAAATTTCATGTTCCAATTCTGCCTGCCAATAGAAAAATTACCATTACCATCTCCAGGAAATGCTTGCCCATGTTCACCCCCTTTCATCTGTGAAACCTAAGTGGCATGAACCACCATCATCATAACAATATTGCATTGAAAGTTCTCCAACAGCTGGGGCAGCTAGGCTTGCATGTTCTCCAAACTCATCCGTTGCTTGAGCAGCAGAGGTAGCATCCTTAAATTTAATGTTCCAATTCTGTCTGCCAATAGAAAACTTACCATTACCATCTCAAGGAAATGATTGCCTATGTTCCAGCATTTGATCCTTGAAACCTAAGTGGCATGAACCACGATCATCAACACAATATTTCCTTGAAAGTTCTACAACAGCTCTAGCAGCTAGGCTTGCATGTTCTGCAAACTCAGTCGCTACTTGAGCAGCAGAGGTAGCATCCTTAAATTTCATGTTCCAATTCTGCCTGCCAATAGAAAAATTACCATTACCATCTCCAGGAAATGCTTGCCAATGTTCCAACCTTTCATCCTTGAAACCTAAGTGGCATGAACCACCATCATCAACACAATATTGCCTTGAAAGTTCTCCAACAGCTGGGGCAGCTAGGCTTGCATGTTCTCCAAACTCAGCCGTTGCTTGAGCAGCAGAGGTAGCATCCTTAAATTTCATGTTCCAATTCTGCCTGCCAACAGAAAAATTACCATTACCATCTCAAGGAAATGATTGCCCATGTTCCAACCTTTTATCCTTGAAACCTAAGTGACATGAACCACCATCATCAACACAATATTGCCTTGAAAGTTCTAAAATAGCTCTGGCAGCTAGGCTTGCATGTTCTCCAAACTCAGCCGCTTCTTGAGCAGCAGAGGTAGCATCCTTAAATTTCATGTTCCAATACTGCCTGCCAGCAGAAAATTACCATTACCATCTCAAGGAAATTATTGCACATGTTCCAACCTTTCATCCTTCAAAACTAAGTGGTATGAACCACCATCATCAACACAATATTGCCTTGAAAGTTCTCCAAAAGCTCTTGCAGCTATGCTTGCAAGTTCTCCAAACTCAGCCGTTGCTTGAGCAGCAGAGGTAGCAACCTTAAATTTCATGTTCCAATACAGCTTGCCAACAGAAATATTACCATTACCATCTCCAGGAAATGATTGCCCATGTTCCAACCTTTCATCCTTGAAATCTAAGTGGCATGAACCACCATCATCAACACAATATTGCCTTGTAAGTTCTACAACAGCTCTAGCAGCTAGGCTTGCATGTTCTGCAAACTCAGTCGCTACTTGAGCAGCAGAGGTAGCATCCTTAAATTTCATGTTCCAATTCTGCCTGGCAATAGAAAAATTACCATTACCATCTCTAGGAAATGCTTGCCAATGTTCCAACCTTTCATCCTTGAAACCTAAGTGGCAGGAACCACCATCATCAACACAATATTGCCTTGAAAGTTCTCCAATAGCTGGGGCAGCTAGGCTTGCATGTTCTCCAAACTCAGCCGTTGCTTGAGCAGCAGAGGTAGCATCCTTAAATTTCATGTTCCAATTCTGCCTGCCAACAGAAATATTACCATTACCATCTCAAGGAAATGATTGCCCATGTTCCAACCTTTTATCCTTGAAACCTAAGTGGCATGAACTACCATCATCAACATAATATTGCCTTGAATGTTCTAAAACAGCTCTGGCAGCTAGGCTTGCATGTTCTCCAAACTCAGCCGCTTCTTGAGCAGCAGAGGTAGCATCCTTAAATTTCATGTTCCAATACTGCCTGCCAACTGAAAAATTACCATTACCATCTCAAGGAAATGATTGCCCATGTTCCAACCTTTCATCCTTGAAAACTAAGTGGTATGAACCACCATCATCAACACAATATTGCCTTGAAAGTTCTACAATAGCTCTGGCGCCTAGGCTTGCATGTTCTCCAAACTCAGCCGTTGCTTGAGCAGCAGAGGTAGCAACCTTAAATTTCATATTTCAATACTACTTGCCAACAGAACAATTACCATTACCATCTCCAGGAAATGCTTGCCCATGTTCCAACCTTTCATCCTTGAAACCTAAGTGGCATGAACCACCATCATCAACACAATATTGCCTTGAAAGTTCTCCAACAGCTGGGGCAGCTAGGCTTGCATGTTCTCCAAACTCAGCCGTTGCTTGAGCAGCAGAGGTAGCATCATTAAATTTAATGTTCCAATTCTGCCTGCCAATAGAAAACTTACCATTACCATCTCATGGAAATGATTGCCCATGTTCCAACCTTTCATGCTTGAAAACTAAGTGGTATGAACCACCATCATCAACACAATATTGCCTTGAAAGTTCTACAACAGCTCTGGCACCTAGGCTTGCATGTTCTCCAAACTCAGCCGTTGCTTGAGCAGCAGAGGTAGCAACCTTAAATTTCATGTTCCAATACAGCTTGCCAACAGAAATATTACCATTACCATCTCCAGGAAATGATTGCCCATGTTCCAACATTTCATCCTTGAAACCTAAGTGGCATGAACCACCATCATCAACACAATATTGCCTTGAAAGTTCTACAACAGCTCTAGAAGCTAGGCTTGCATGTTCTGCAAGCTCAGTCGCTACTTGAGCAGCAGAGGTAGCATCCTTAAATTTCATGTTCCAATACCGCCTGCCAGCAGAAAAATTACCATTACCATCTCAAGGAGATGATTGCACATGTTCCAACCTTTATCCTTCAAAACTAAGTGGTATGAACCACCGTCATCAACACAATATTGCCTTGAAAGTTCTACAACAGCTCTGGAACCTAGGCTTGCATGTTCTCCAAACTCAGCTGTTGCTTGAGCAACAGAGGTAGCAACCTTAAATTTCATGTTCCAATACAGCTTGCCAACAGAAATATTACCATTACCATCTCCAGGAAATGATTGCCCATGTTCCAACCTTTCATCCTTGAAACCTAAGTGGCATGAACCACCATCATCAACACAATATTGCCTTGAAAGTTCTACAACAGCTCTAGCAGCTAGGCTTGCATGTTCTGCAAACTCAGTCGCTACTTGAGCAACAGAGGTAGCATCCTTAAATTTCATGTTCCAATTCTGCCTGCCAATAGAATAATTACCATTACCATCTCTAGGAAATGCTTGCCAATGTTCCAACCTTTCATCCTTGAAACCTAAGTGGCATGAACCACCATCATCAACACAATATTGCCTTGAAAGTTCTCCAACAGCTGGGGCAGCTAGGCTTGCATGTTCTCCAAACTCAGCCGTTGCTTGAGCAGCCGAGGTAGCATCCTTAAATTTCATGTTCCAATTCTGCCTGCCAACAGAAAAATTACCATTACCATCTCAAGGAAATGATTGCCCATGTTCCAACCTATTATCCTTGAAACCTAAGTGGCATGAACCACCATCATCAACACAATATTTCCTTGAAAGTTCTAAAATAGCTCTGGCAGCTAGGTTTGCATGTTCTCCAAACTCAGCCGCTTCTTGAACAGCAGAGGTAGCATCCTTAAATTTCATGTTCCAATACTGCCTGCCAACAGAAAAATTACCATTACCATCTCAAGGAAATGATTGGCCATGTTCTAACCTTTCATCCTTGAAAACTAAGTGGTATGAAGCACCATCATCAACACAATATTGCCTTGAAAGTTCTACAACAGCTCTGGCACCTAGGCTTGCATGTTCTCCAAACTCAGCCGTTGCTTGAGCAGCAGAGGTAGCAACCATAAATTTCATGTTCCAATACTGCTTGCCAACAGAACAATTACCATTACCATCTCCAGGAAATGCTTGCCCATGTTCCAACCTTTCATCCTTGAAACCTAAGTGGCATGAACCACCATCATCAACACAATATTGCCTTGAAAGTTCTACAATAGCTCTGGCAGCTAGGCTTGCATGTTCTTCAAACTCAGTCGCTCCTTGAGCAGCAGAGGTAGCATCCTTAAATTTAATGTTCCAATTCTGCCTGCCAATAGAAAACTTACCATTACCATCTCAAGGAAATGATTGCCCATGTTCCAACCTTTCATCCTTGAAAACTAAGTGGTATGAACCACCATCATCAACACAATATTGCCTTGAAAGTTCTACAACAGCTCTGGCACCTAGGCTTGCATGTTCTCCAAACTCAGCCGTTGCTTGAGCAGCAGAGGTAGCAACCTTAAATTTCATGTTCCAATACAGCTTGCCAACAGAAATATTACCATTACCATCTCCAGGAAATGATTGCCCATGTTCCAACATTTCATCCTTGAAACCTAAGTGGCATGAACCACCATCATCAACACAATATTGCCTTGAAAGTTCTACAACAGCTCTAGAAGCTAGGCTTGCATGTTCTGCAAGCTCAGTCGCAACTTGAGCAGCAGAGGTAGCATCCTTAAATTTCATGTTCCAATACCGCCTGCCAGCAGAAAAATTACCATTACCATCTCAAGGAGATGATTGCACATGTTCCAACCTTTATCCTTCAAAACTAAGTGGTATGAACCACCGTCATCAACACAATATTGCCTTGAAAGTTCTACAACAGCTCTGGAACCTAGGCTTGCATGTTCTCCAAACTCAGCCGTTGCTTGAGCAACAGAGGTAGCAACCTTAAATTTCATGTTCCAATACAGCTTGCCAACAGAAATATTACCATTACCATCTCCAGGAAATGATTGCCCATGTTCCAACATTTCATCCTTGAAACCTAAGTGGCATGAACCACCATCATCAACACAATATTGCCTTGAAAGTTCTACAACAGCTCTAGAAGCTAGGCTTGCATGTTCTGCAAGCTCAGTCGCAACTTGAGCAGCAGAGGTAGCATCCTTAAATTTCATGTTCCAATACCGCCTGCCAGCAGAAAAATTACCATTACCATCTCAAGGAGATGATTGCACATGTTCCAACCTTTATCCTTCAAAACTAAGTGGTATGAACCACCGTCATCAACACAATATTGCCTTGAAAGTTCTACAACAGCTCTGGAACCTAGGCTTGCATGTTCTCCAAACTCAGCCGTTGCTTGAGCAACAGAGGTAGCAACCTTAAATTTCATGTTCCAACGCAGCTTGCCAACAGAAATATTACCATTACCATCTCCAGGAAATGATTGCCCATGTTACAACCTTTCATCCTTGAAACCTAAGTGGCATGAACCACCATCATCAACACAATATTGCCTTGAAAGTTCTACAACAGCTCTAGCAGCTAGGCTTGCATGTTCTGCAAACTCAGTCGCTACTTGAGCAACAGAGGTAGCATCCTTAAATTTCATGTTCCAATTCTGCCTGCCAATAGAATAATTACCATTACCATCTCTAGGAAATGCTTGCCAATGTTCCAACCTTTCATCCTTGAAACCTAAGTGGCATGAACCACCATCATCAACACAATATTGCCTTGAAAGTTCTCCAACAGCTGGGGCAGCTAGGCTTGCATGTTCTCCAAACTCAGCCGTTGCTTGAGCAGCAGAGGTAGCATCCTTAAATTTAATGTTCCAATTCTTCCTGCCAATAGAAAACTTACCATTACCATCTCATGGAAATGATTGCCCATGTTCCAACCTTTCATGCTTGAAAACTAAGTGGTATGAACCACCATCATCAACACAATATTGCCTTGAAAGTTCTACAACAGCTCTGGCACCTAGGCTTGCATGTTCTCCAAACTCAGCCGTTGCTTGAGCAGCAGAGGTAGCAACCTTAAATTTCATGTTCCAATACAGCTTGCCAACAGAAATATTACCATTACCATCTCCAGGAAATGATTGCCCATGTTCCAACATTTCATCCTTGAAACCTAAGTGGCATGAACCACCATCATCAACACAATATTGCCTTGAAAGTTCTACAACAGCTCTAGAAGCTAGGCTTGCATGTTCTGCAAGCTCAGTCGCTACTTGAGCAGCAGAGGTAGCATCCTTAAATTTCATGTTCCAATACCGCCTGCCAGCAGAAAAATTACCATTACCATCTCAAGGAGATGATTGCACATGTTCCAACCTTTATCCTTCAAAACTAAGTGGTATGAACCACCGTCATCAACACAATATTGCCTTGAAAGTTCTACAACAGCTCTGGAACCTAGGCTTGCATGTTCTCCAAACTCAGCTGTTGCTTGAGCAACAGAGGTAGCAACCTTAAATTTCATGTTCCAATACAGCTTGCCAACAGAAATATTACCATTACCATCTCCAGGAAATGATTGCCCATGTTCCAACCTTTCATCCTTGAAACCTAAGTGGCATGAACCACCATCATCAACACAATATTGCCTTGAAAGTTCTACAACAGCTCTAGCAGCTAGGCTTGCATGTTCTGCAAACTCAGTCGCTACTTGAGCAACAGAGGTAGCATCCTTAAATTTCATGTTCCAATTCTGCCTGCCAATAGAATAATTACCATTACCATCTCTAGGAAATGCTTGCCAATGTTCCAACCTTTCATCCTTGAAACCTAAGTGGCATGAACCACCATCATCAACACAATATTGCCTTGAAAGTTCTCCAACAGCTGGGGCAGCTAGGCTTGCATGTTCTCCAAACTCAGCCGTTGCTTGAGCAGCCGAGGTAGCATCCTTAAATTTCATGTTCCAATTCTGCCTGCCAACAGAAAAATTACCATTACCATCTCAAGGAAATGATTGCCCATGTTCCAACCTATTATCCTTGAAACCTAAGTGGCATGAACCACCATCATCAACACAATATTTCCTTGAAAGTTCTAAAATAGCTCTGGCAGCTAGGTTTGCATGTTCTCCAAACTCAGCCGCTTCTTGAACAGCAGAGGTAGCATCCTTAAATTTCATGTTCCAATACTGCCTGCCAACAGAAAAATTACCATTACCATCTCAAGGAAATGATTGGCCATGTTCTAACCTTTCATCCTTGAAAACTAAGTGGTATGAAGCACCATCATCAACACAATATTGCCTTGAAAGTTCTACAACAGCTCTGGCACCTAGGCTTGCATGTTCTCCAAACTCAGCCGTTGCTTGAGCAGCAGAGGTAGCAACCATAAATTTCATGTTCCAATACTGCTTGCCAACAGAACAATTACCATTACCATCTCCAGGAAATGCTTGCCCATGTTCCAACCTTTCATCCTTGAAACCTAAGTGGCATGAACCACCATCATCAACACAATATTGCCTTGAAAGTTCTACAATAGCTCTGGCAGCTAGGCTTGCATGTTCTTCAAACTCAGTCGCTCCTTGAGCAGCAGAGGTAGCATCCTTAAATTTAATGTTCCAATTCTGCCTGCCAATAGAAAACTTACCATTACCATCTCAAGGAAATGATTGCCCATGTTCCAACCTTTCATCCTTGAAAACTAAGTGGTATGAACCACCATCATCAACACAATATTGCCTTTAAAGTTCTACAATAGCTCTGGCACCTAGGCTTGCATGTTCTCCAAACTCAGCCGTTGCTTGAGCAGCAGAGGTAGCAACCTTAAATTTCATGTTCCAATACAGCTTGCCAACAGAAATATTACCATTACCATCTCCAGGAAATGATTGCCCATGTTCCAACATTTCATCCTTGAAACCTAAGTGGCATGAACCACCATCATCAACACAATATTGCCTTGAAAGTTCTACAACAGCTCTAGAAGCTAGGCTTGCATGTTCTGCAAGCTCAGTCGCAACTTGAGCAGCAGAGGTAGCATCCTTAAATTTCATGTTCCAATACCGCCTGCCAGCAGAAAAATTACCATTACCATCTCAAGGAGATGATTGCACATGTTCCAACCTTTATCCTTCAAAACTAAGTGGTATGAACCACCGTCATCAACACAATATTGCCTTGAAAGTTCTACAACAGCTCTGGAACCTAGGCTTGCATGTTCTCCAAACTCAGCCGTTGCTTGAGCAACAGAGGTAGCAACCTTAAATTTCATGTTCCAACGCAGCTTGCCAACAGAAATATTACCATTACCATCTCCAGGAAATGATTGCCCATGTTACAACCTTTCATCCTTGAAACCTAAGTGGCATGAACCACCATCATCAACACAATATTGCCTTGAAAGTTCTACAACAGCTCTAGCAGCTAGGCTTGCATGTTCTGCAAACTCAGTCGCTACTTGAGCAACAGAGGTAGCATCCTTAAATTTCATGTTCCAATTCTGCCTGCCAATAGAATAATTACCATTACCATCTCTAGGAAATGCTTGCCAATGTTCCAACCTTTCATCCTTGAAACCTAAGTGGCATGAACCACCATCATCAACACAATATTGCCTTGAAAGTTCTCCAACAGCTGGGGCAGCTAGGCTTGCATGTTCTCCAAACTCAGCCGTTGCTTGAGCAGCCGAGGTAGCATCCTTAAATTTCATGTTCCAATTCTGCCTGCCAACAGAAAAATTACCATTACCATCTCAAGGAAATGATTGCCCATGTTCCAATCTATTATCCTTGAAACCTAAGTGGCATGAACCACCATCATCAACACAATATTTCCTTGAAAGTTCTAAAATAGCTCTGGCAGCTAGGTTTGCATGTTCTCCAAACTCAGCCGCTTCTTGAACAGCAGAGGTAGCATCCTTAAATTTCATGTTCCAATACTGCCTGCCAACAGAAAAATTACCATTACCATCTCAAGGAAATGATTGGCCATGTTCTAACCTTTCATCCTTGAAAACTAAGTGGTATGAAGCACCATCATCAACAAAATATTGCCTTGAAAGTTCTACAACAACTCTGGCACCTAGGCTTGCATGTTCTCCAAACTCAGCCGTTGCTTGAGCAGCAGAGGTAGCAACCATAAATTTCATGTTCCAATACTGCTTGCCAACAGAACAATTACCATTACCATCTCCAGGAAATGCTTGCCCATGTTCCAACCTTTCATCCTTGAAACCTAAGTGGCATGAACCACCATCATCAACACAATATTGCCTTGAAAGTTCTACAATAGCTCTGGCAGCTAGGCTTGCATGTTCTTCAAACTCAGTCGCTCCTTGAGCAGCAGAGGTAGCATCCTTAAATTTAATGTTCCAATTCTGCCTGCCAATAGAAAACTTACCATTATCATCTCAAGGAAATGATTGCCCATGTTCCAACCTTTCATCCTTGAAAACTAAGTGGTATGAACCACCATCATCAACACAATATTGCCTTTAAAGTTCTACAATAGCTCTGGCACCTTGGCTTGCATGTTCTCCAAACTCAGCCGTTGCTTGAGCAGAGGAGGTAGCAACCTTAAATTTCATGTTTCAATACTGCTTGCCAACAGACGAATTACCATTACCATCTCCAGGAAATGCTTGCCCATGTTCACCCCCTTTCATCCGTGAAACTTAAGTGGCATGAACCACCATCATCAACACAATATTGCATTGAAAGTTCTCCAACAGCTGGGGCAGCTAGGCTTGCATGTTCTCCAAACTCAGTCGTTGCTTGAGCAGCAGAGGTAGCATCCTTAAATTTAATGTTCTAATTCTGCCTGCCAATAGAAAACTTACCATTACCATCTCAAGGAAATGATTGCCCATGTTCCAACCTTACATGCTTGAAAACTAAGTGGTATGAACCACCATCATCAACACAATATTGCCTTGAAAGTTCTACAATAGCTCTGGCACCTAGGCTTGCATGTTCTCCAAACTCAGCCATTGCTTGAGCAGCGGAGGTAGCAACCTTAAATTTCATGTTTCAATACCGCTTGCCAACAGAACAATTACCATTACCATCTCCAGGAAATGCTTGCCCATGTTCACCCCCTTTCATCTGTGAAACCTAAGTGGCATGAACCACCATCATCAACACAATATTGCATTGAAAGTTCTCCAACAGCTGGGGCAGCTAGGCTTGCATATTCTCCAAACTCATCCGTTGCTTGAGCAGCAGAGGTAGCATCCTTAAATTTAATGTTACAATTCTGCCTGCCAATAGAAAACTTACCATTACCATCTCAAGGAAATGATTGCCTATGTTCCAACCTTTCATGCTTGAAAACTAAGTGGTATGAACCACTATCATCAACACAATATTGCCTTGAAATTTCTACAACAGCTCTGGTACCTAGGCTTGCATGTTCTCCAAACTCAGCCGTTGCTTGAGCAGCAGAGGTAGCAACCTTAAATTTCATGTTCCAATACAGCTTGCCAACAGAAATATTACCATTACCATCTCCAGGAAATGATTGCCCATGTTCCAACCTTTCATCCTTGAAACTTAAGTGGCATGAACCACCATCATCAACACAATATTGCCTTGAAAGTTCTACAACAGCTCTAGCAGCTAGGCTTGCATGTTCTGCAAACTCAGTCGCTACTTGAGCAACAGAGGTAGCATCCTTAAATTTCATGTTCCAATTCTGCCTGCCAATAGAATAATTACCATTACCATCTCTAGGAAATGCTTGCCAATGTTCCAACCTTTCATCCTTGAAATCTAAGTGGCATGAACCACCATCATCAACACAATATTGCCTTGAAAGTTCTCCAACAGCTGGGGCAGCTAGGCTTGCATGTTCTCCAAACTCAGCCGTTGCTTGAGCAGCCGAGGTGGCATCCTTAAATTTCATGTTCCAATTCTGCCTGCCAACAAAAAAATTACCATTACCATCTCAAGGAAATGATTGCCCATATTCCAACCTTTTATCCTTGAAACCTAAGTGGCATGAACCACCATCATCAACACAATATTTCCTTGAAAGTTCTAAAATAGCTCTGGCAGCTAGGCTTGCATGTTCTCCAAACTCAGCCGCTTCTTGAACAGCAGAGGTAGCATCCTTAAAATTCATGTTCCAATACTGCCTGCCAACAGAAAAATTACCATTACCATCTCAATGAAATGATTGCCCATGTTCTAACCTTTCATCCTTGAAAACTAAGTGGTATGAAGCACCATCATCAACACAATATTGCCTTGAAAGTTCTACAACAGCTCTGGCACCTAGGCTTGCATGTTCTCCAAACTCAGCCGTTGCTTGAGCAGCAGAGGTAGCAACCTTAAATTTCATGTTCCAATACAGCTTGCCAACAGAAATATTACCATTACCATCTCCAGGAAATGATTGCCCATGTTCCAACCTTTCATCCTTGAAACCTAAGTGGCATGAACCTCCATCATCACAATATTGCCTTGAAAGTTCTACAACAGCTCTAGCAGCTAGGCTTGCATGTTTTGCAAACTCAGTCGCTACTTGAGCAACAGAGGTAGCATCCTTAAATTTCATGTTCCAATTCTGCCTGCCAATAGAATAATTACCATTACCATCTCTAGGAAATGCTTGCCAATGTTCCAACCTTTCATCCTTGAAATCTAAGTGGCATGAACCACCATCATCAACACAATATTGCTTTGAAAGTTCTACAATAGCTCTGGCAGATAGGCTTGCATGTTCTTCAAACTCAGTCGCTCCTTGAGCAGCAGAGGTAGCATCCTTAAATTTAATGTTCCAATTCTGCCTGCCAATAGAAAACTTACCATTACCATCTCAAGGAAATGATTGCCCATGTTCCAACCTTTCATCCTTGAAAACTAAGTGGTATGAACCACCATCATCAACACAATATTGCCTTGAAAGTTCTACAATAGCTCTGGCACCTAGGCTTGCATGTTCTCCAAACTCAGCCGTTGCTTGAGCAGCGGAGGTAGCAACCTTAAATTTCTTGTTTCAATACTGCTTGCCAATAGAACAATTACCATTACCATCTCCAGGAAATGCTTGCCCATGTTCACCCCCTTTCATCTGTGAAACCTAAGTGGCATGAACCACCATCATCATAACAATATTACATTGAAAGTTCTCCAACAGCTGGGGCAGCTAGGCTTGCATGTTCTCCAAACTCATCCGTTGCTTGAGCAGCAGAGGTAGCATCCTTAAATTTAATGTTCCAATTCTGCCTGCCAATAGAAAACTTACCATTACCATCTCAAGGAAATGATTGCCTATGTTCCAATCTTTCATGCTTGAAAACTAAGTGGTATGAACCACTATCATGAACACAATATTGCCTTGAAATTTCTACAACAGCTCTGGTACCTAGGCTTGCATGTTCTCCAAACTCAGCCGTTGCTTGAGCAGCAGAGGTAGCAACCTTAAATTTCATGTTCCAATACAGCTTGCCAACAGAAATATTACCATTACAATCTCCAGGAAATGATTGCCCATGTTCCAACCTTTCATCCTTGAAACCTAAGTGGCATGAACCGCCATCATCACAATATTGCCTTGAAAGTTCTACAACAGCTCTAGCAGCTAGGCTTGCATGTTCTGCAAACTCAGTCGCTACTTGAGCAACAGAGGTAGCATCCTTAAATTTCATGTTCCAATTCTGCCTGCCAATAGAATAATTACCATTACCATCTCTAGGAAATGCTTGCCAATGTTCCAACCTTTCATCCTTGAAATCTAAGTGGCATGAACCACCATCATCAACACAATATTGCCTTGAAAGTTCTACAATAGCTCTGGCAGCTAGGCTTGCATGTTCTTCAAACTCAGTCGCTCCTTGAGCAGCAGAGGTAGCATCCTTAAATTTAATGTTCCAATTCTGCCTGCCAATAGAAAACTTACCATTACCATCTCAAGGAAATGATTGCCCATGTTCCAACCTTTCATCCTTGAAAACTAAGTGGTATGAACCACCATCATCAACACAATATTGCCTTGAAAGTTCTACAATAGCTCTGGCACCTAGGCTTGCATGTTCTCCAAACTCAGCCGTTGCTTGAGCAGCGGAGGTAGCAACCTTAAATTTCATGTTTCAATACTGCTTGCCAACAGAACAATTACCATTACCATCTCCAGGAAATGCTTGCCCATGTTCACCCCTTTCATCCGTGAAACTTAAGTGGCATGAACCATCATCATCAACACAATATTGCATTGAAAGTTCTCCAACAGCTGGGGCAGCTAGGCTTGCATGTTCTCCAAACTCAGTCGTTGCTTGAGCAGCAGAGGTAGCATCCTTAAATTTAATGTTCTAATTCTGCCTGCCAATAGAAAACTTACCATTACCATCTCAAGGAAATGATTGCCCATGTTCCAACCTTTCATGCTTGAAAACTAAGTGGTATGAACCACCATCATCAACACAATATTGCCTTGAAAGTTCTACAATAGCTCTGGCACCTAGGCTTGCATGTTCTCCAAACTCAGCCATTGCTTGAGCAGCGGAGGTAGCAACCTTAAATTTCATGTTTCAATACTGCTTGCCAACAGAACAATTACCATTACCATCTCCAGGAAATGCTTGTCCATGTTCACCCCCTTTCATCTGTGAAACCTAAGTGGCATGAACCACCATCATCAACACAATATTGCATTGAAAGTTCTCCAACAGCTGGGGCAGCTAGGCTTGCATGTTCTCCAAACTCATCCGTTGCTTGAGCAGCAGAGGTTGCATCCTTAAATTTAATGTTTCAATTCTGCCTGCCAATAGAAAACTTACCATTACCATCTCAAGGAAATGATTGCCTATGTTCCAACCTTTCATGCTTGAAAACTAAGTGGTATGAACCACTATCATCACCACAATATTGCCTTGAAATTTCTACAACAGCTCTGGTACCAAGGCTTGCATGTTCTCCAAACTCAGCCGTTGCTTGAGCAGCAGAGGTAGCAACCTTAAATTTCATGTTCCAATACAGCTTGCCAACAGAAATATTACCATTACCATCTCCAGGAAATGATTGCCCATGTTCCAACCTTTCATCCTTGAAACTTAAGTGGCATGAACCACCATCATCAACACAATATTGCCTTGAAAGTTCTACAACAGCTCTAGCAGCTAGGCTTGCATGTTCTGCAAACTCAGTCGCTACTTGAGCAACAGAGGTAGCATCCTTAAATTTCATGTTCCAATTCTGCCTGCCAATAGAATAATTACCATTACCATCTCTAGGAAATGCTTGCCAATGTTCCAACCTTTCATCCTTGAAATCTAAGTGGCATGAACCACCATCATCAACACAATATTGCCTTGAAAGTTTTCCAACAGCTGGGGCAGCTAGGCTTGCATGTTCTCCAAACTCAGCCGTTGCTTGAGCAGCCGAGGTGGCATCCTTAAATTTCTTGTTCCAATTCTGCCTGCCAACAAAAAAAATTACCATTACCATCTCAAGGAAATGATTGCCCATATTCAAACCTTTTATCCTTGAAACCTAAGTGGCATGAACCACCATCATCAACACAATATTTCCTTGAAAGTTCTAAAATAGCTCTGGCAGCTAGGCTTGCATGTTCTCCAAACTCAGCCGCTTCTTGAACAGCCGAGGTAGCATCCTTAAAATTCATGTTCCAATACTGCCTGCCAACAGAAAAATTACCATTACCATCTTAATGAAATGATTGCCCATGTTCTAACCTTTCATCCTTGAAAACTAAGTGGTATGAAGCACCATCATCAACACAATATTGCCTTGAAAGTTCTACAACAGCTCTGGCACCTAGGCTTGCATGTTCTCCAAACTCAGCCGTTGCTTGAGCAGCAGAGGTAGCAACCTTAAATTTCATGTTCCAATACTGCTTGCCAACAAAACAATTAGCATTACCATCTCCAGGAAATGCTTGCCCATGTTCCAACCTTTCATCCTTGAAACCTAAGTGGCATGAACCACCATCATCAACACAATATTGCCTTGAAAGTTCTACAATAGCTCTGGCAGCTAGGCTTGCATGTTCTTCAAACTCAGTCGCTCCTTGAGCAGCAGAGGTAGCATCCTTAAATTTAATGTTCCAATTCTGCCTGCCAATAGAAAACTTACCATTACCATCTCAAGGAAATGATTGCCCATGTTCCAACCTTTCATGCTTGAAAACTAAGTGGTATGAACCACCATCATCAACACAATATTGCCTTGAAAGTTCTACAACAGCTCTGGCACCTAGGCTTGCATGTTCTCCAAACTCAGCCGTTGCTTGAGCAGCAGAGGTAGCAACCTTAAATTTCATGTTCCAATACAGCTTGCCAACAGAAATATTACCATTACCATCTCCAGGAAATGATTACCCATGTTCCAACCTTTCATCCTTGAAACCTAATTGGAAAGAACCACCATCATGAACACAATATTGCCTTGAAAGTTCTACAACAGCTCTAGCAGCTAGGATTGCATGTTCTGCAAACTCAGTCGCTACTTGAGCAGTAGAGGTAGCATCCTTAAATTTCATGTTCCAATTCTGCCTGCCAATAGAAAAATTACCATTACCATCTCTAGGAAATGCTTGCCAATGTTCCAACCTTTCATCCTTGAAACCGAAGTGGCATGAACCACCATCATCAACACAATATTGCCTTGAAAGTTCTCCAACAGCTGGGGCAGCTAGGCTTGCATGTTCTCCAAACTCAGCCGTTGCTTGAGCAACAGAGGTAGCATCCTTAAATTTCATGTTCCAATTCTGCCTGCCAACAGAAAAATTAACATTACCATCTCAAGGAAATGATTGCCCATGTTCCAACCTTTTATCCTTGAAACCTAAGTGGCATGAACCACCATCATCAACACAATATTGCCTTGAAAGTTCTCCAACAGCTGGGGCAGCTAGGCTTGCATGTTCTCCAAACTCAGCCGTTGCATGAGCAGCAGAGGTAGCATCCTTAAATTTCATGTTCCAATTCTGCCTGCCAACAGAAAAATTACCATTACCATCTCAAGGAAATGATTGCCCATGTTCCAACCTTTCATGCTTGAAAACTAAGTGGTATGAACCACCATCATCAACACAATATTGCCTTGAAAGTTCTACAACAGCTCTGGCACCTAGGCTTGCATGTTCTCCAAACTCAGCCGTTGCTTGAGCAGCAGAGGTAGCAACCATAAATTTCATGTTCTAATTCTGCCTGCCAATAGAAAAATTACCATTACCATCTCCAGGAAATGATTGCCCATGTTCCAACCTTTCATCCTTGAAACCTAAGTGGCATGAACCACCATCATCAACACAATATTGCCTTGAAAGTTCTACAACAGCTCTGGCAGCTAGGCTTGCATGTTCTGCAAACTCAGTCGCTACTTGAGCAGCAGAGGTAGCATCCTTAAATTTCATGTTCCAATTCTGCCTGCCAATAGAAAAATTACCATTACCATCTCCAGGAAATGCTTGCCAATGTTCCAACCTTTCATCCTTGAAACCTAAGTGGCATGAACCACCATCATCAACAATATATTGCCTTGAAAGTTCTCCAACAGCTGGGGCAGCTAGGATTGCATGTTCTCCAAACTCAGCCGTTGCTTGAGCAGCAGAGGTAGCATCCTTAAATTTCATGTTCCAATTCTGCCTGCCAACAGAAAAATTACCATTACCATCTCAAGGAAATGAATGCCCATGTTCCAACCTTTCATGCTTGAAAACTAAGTGGTATGAACCACCATCATCAACACAATATTGCCTTGAAAGTTCTACAACAGCTCTGGCACCTAGGCTTGCATGTTCTCCAAACTCAGCCGTTGCTTGAGCAGCAGAGGTAGCAACCTTAAATTTCATGTTCCAATACAGCTTGCCAACAGAAATATTACCATTACCATCTCCAGGAAATGATTGCCCATGTTCCAACCTTTCATCCTTGAAACCTAAGTGGCATGAACCACCATCATCAACACAATATTGCCTTGAAAGTTCTACAACAGCTCTAGCAGCTAGGCTTGCATGTTCTGCAAACTCAGTCGCTACTTGAGCAGCAGAGGTAGCATCCTTAAATTTCATGTTCCAATTCTGCCTGCCAATAGAAAAATTACCATTACCATCTCCAGGAAATGCTTGCCAATGTTCCAACCTTTCATCCTTCAAAACTTAGTGGCATGAACCACCATCATCAACAATATATTGCCTTGAAAGTTCTACAATAGCTCTGGTACCTAGGCTTGCATGTTCTCCAAACTCAGCCGTTGTTTGAGCAGCAGAGGTAGCAACCTTAAATTTCATGTTCCAATACAGCTTGCCAACAGAAATATTACCATTACCATCTCCAGGAAATGATTGCCCATGTTCCAACCTTTCATCCTTGAAACCTAAGTGGCATGAACCACCATCATCAACACAATATTGCCTTGAAAGTTCTACAACAGCTCTAGCAGCTAGGCTTGCATGTTCTGCAAACTCAGTCGCTACTTGAGCAGCAGAGGTAGCATCCTTAAATTTCATGTTCCAATTCTGCCTGCCAATAGAATAATTACCATTACCATCTCTAGGAAATGCTTGCCACTGTTCCAACCTTTCATCCTTGAAACCTAAGTGGCATGAACCACCATCATCAACACAATATTGCCTTGAAAGTTCTCCAACAACTAGGGCAGCTAGGCTTGCATGTTCTCCAAACTCAGCCGTTGCTTGAGCAGCCGAGGTAGCATCCTTAAATTTCATGTTCCAATTCTGCCTGCCAGCAGAAAAATTACCATTACCATCTCAAGGAAATGATTGCCCATGTTCCAACCTTTTATCCTTGAAACCTAAGTGGCATGAACCACCATCATCAACACAATATTTCCTTGAAAGTTCTAAAACAGCTCTGGCAGCTAGGCTTGCATGTTCTCCAAACTCAGCCGCTTCTTGAACAGCAGAGGTAGCATCCTTAAATTTCATGTTCCAATACTGCCTGCCAACAGAAAAATTACCATTACCATCTCAAGGAAATGATTGCCCATGTTCTAACCTTTCATCCTTGCAAACTAAGTAGTATGAACCACCATCATCAATACAATATTGCCTTGAAAGTTCTACAACAGCTCTGGCACCTAGGCTTGCATGTTCTCCAAACTCAGCCGTTGCTTGAGCAGCAGAGGTAGCAACCTTAAATTTCATGTTTCAATACTGCTTGCCAACAGAACAATTACCATTACCATCTCCCGGAAATGGTTGCCCATGTTCCAACCTTTTATCCTTGAAACCTAAGTGGCATGAACCACCATCATCAACACAATATTGCCTTGAAAGTTCTACAATAGCTCTGGCAGCTAGGCTTGCATGTTCTTCAAACTCATTCGCTCCTTGAGCAACAGAGGTAGCATCCTTAAATTTAATGTTCCAATTCTGCCTGCCAATAGAAAACTTACCATTACCATCTCAAGGAAATGATTGCCCATGTTCCAACCTTTCATCCTTGAAAACTAAGTGGTATGAACCACCATCATCAACATAATATTGCCTTGAAAGTTCTACAACAGCTCTGGCACCTAGGCTTGCATGTTCTCCAAACTCAGCCGTTGCTTGAGCAGCAGAGGTAGCAACCTTAAATTTCATGTTCCAATACAGCTTGCCAACAGAAATATTACCATTACCATCTCCAGGAAATGATTGCCCATGTTCCAACCTTTCATCCTTGAAACCTAAGTGGCAAGAACCACCATCATCAACACAATATTGCATTGAAAGTTCTACAACAGCTCTAGCAGCTAGGCTTGCATGTTCTGCAAACTCAGTCGCTACTAGAGTAGCAGAGGTAGCATCCTTAAATTTCATGTTCCAATTCTGCCTGCCAATAGAAAAATTACCATTACCATCTCTAGGAAATGCTTGCCAATGTTCCAACCTTTCATCCTTGAAACCTAAGTGGCATAAACCACCATCATCAACACAATATTGCCTTGAAAGTTCTCCAACAGCTGGGGCAGCTAGGCTTGCATGTTCTCCAAACTCAGCCGTTGCTTGAGCAGCAGAGGTAGCATCCTTAAATTTCATGTTCCAATTCCGCCTGCCAACAGAAAAAGTAACAATACTATCTCAAGGAAATGATTGCCCATGTTCCAACCTTTTATCCTTGAAACCAAAGTGGCATGAACCACCATCATCAACACAATATTGCCTTGAAAGTTCTCCAACAGCTGGGGCAGCTAGGCTTGCATGTTCTCCAAACTCAGCCGTTGCTTGAGCAGCAAAGGTAGCATCCTTAAATTTCATGTTCCAATTCTGCCTGCCAACAGAAAAATTACCATTACCATCTCAAGGAAATGATTGCCCATGTTCGAACCTTTCATGCTTGAAAACTAAGTGGTATGAACCACCATCATCAACACAATATTGCCTTGAAAGTTCTACAACAGCTCTGGTACCTAGGCTTGCATGTTCTCCAAACTCTGCCGTTGCTTGAGCAGCAGAGGTAGCAACCTTAAATTTCATGTTTCAATACTGCTTGCCAACAGAACAATTACCATTACCATCTCCAGGAAATGCTTGCCCATGTTCCAACCTTTCATCCTTGAAACCTAAGTGGCATGAACCACCTTCATCAACACAATATTGCCTTGAAAGTTCTACAATAGCTCTAGCAGCTAGGCTTGCATGTTCTGCAAACTCAGTCGCTCCTTGAGTAGCAGAGGTAGCATCCTTAAATTTAATGTTCCAATTCTGCCTGCCAATAGAAAACTTACCATTACCATCTCAAGGAAATGATTGCCCATGTTCCAACCTTTCATCCTTCAAAACTAAGTTGTATGAACCACCATCATCAACACAATATTGCCTTGAAAGTTCTACAACAGCTCTGGCACCTAGGCTTGCATGTTCTCCAAACTCACCCGTTGCTTGAGCAGCGGAGGTAGCAACCTTAAATTTCATGTTCCAATACAGCTTGCCAACAGAAATATTACCATTACAATCTCCAGGAAATGATTGCCCATGTTCCAACCTTTCATCCTTGAAACCTAAGTGGCATGAACCACCATCATCAACACAATATTGCCTTGAAAGTTCTACAACAGCTCTAGCAGCTAGGTTTGCATGTTCTGCAAACTCAGTCGCTACTTGAGCAGCAGAGGTAGCATCCTTAAATTTCATGTTCCAATTCTGCCTGCCAATAGAAAAATTACCATTACCATCTCCAGGAAATGCTTGCATTTGTTCCAACCTTTCATCCTTGAAACCTAAGTGGCATGAACCACCATCATCAACACAATATTGCCTTGAAATTTCTCCAACAGCTGGGGCAGCTAGGCTTGCATGTTCTCCAAACTCAGCCGTTGCTTGAGCAGCAGAGGTAGCATCCTTAAAATTCATGTTCCAATTCTGCCTGCCAACAGAAAAATTAACATTACTATCTCAAGGAAATGATTGCCCATGTTCCAACCTTTTATCCTTGAAACCTAAGTGGCACGAACCACCATCATCAACACAATATTTCCTTGAATGTTCTAAAACAGCTCTAGCAGCTAGGCTTACATGTTCTCCAAACTCAGCCGCTTCTTGAACAGCAGAGGTAGCATCCTTAAATTTCATGTTCCAATACTGCCTGCCAACAAAAAAATTACCATTACCATCTCAAGGAAATGATTGCCCATGTTCCAACTTTTCATCCTTGAAAACTAAGTGGCATGAACCACTATCATCAACACAATATTGCCTTGAAAGTTCTACAACAGCTCTGGCAGGTAGGCTTGCATGTTCTACAAACTCAGTCGCTCCTTGAGCAGCTGAGGTAGCATCCTTAAATTTCATGTTCCAATTATGCCTACCAAAAAAAAAATTACCATTACCATCTCAAGGAAATGATTGCACATGTTCCAACCTTTCATCCTTGAAATCTAAGTGGCATGAACCACCATCATCAACACAATATTGCTTTTATAGTTCTCCTACACCTCTGGCAGCTAGGCTTGCATGTTCTGCAAACTCAACCGCTGCTTGAGTAGCAGAGGTAGCATCCTTAAATTTCATGTTCAAATTCTGCCTGCCAATAGAAAAATTACCATTACCATCTCAGGAAATGATGGCCCATGTTCCAACCTTTCATCCTTGAAAACTAAGTGGCATGAACCACCATCATCAACACAATATTGCCTCTAAAGTTCTACAACAGCTCTGGCAGCTAGGCTTGCATGTTCTGCAAACTCAATCGCTACTTGAGCAGCAGAGGTAGCATCCTTAAATTTCATGTTCCAATTCTGCCTGCCAATAGAAAAATTACCATTACCATTTCCGGAAAATGATTGCCCATGTTCCAACCTTTCATCCTTAAAACCTAAGTGGAATGAACCACCATCATCAACACAATATTGCCTTGAAAGTTGTACAATAGCTCTGGCAGCTAGGCTTGCATGTTCTGCAAACTCAGTCGCTCCTTGAGCAGGAGAGGTAGCATCCTTAAATTTCATGTTCCAATTCTGCCTGCCAACAGAAAAATTACCATTACTATCTCAAGGAAATGATTGTCCATGTTCCGACATTTCATCCTTGAAAACTAAGTTGCATGAACCACCATCATCAACACAATATTGCCTTGAAAGTTCTACAACAGCTCTAGCAGCTAGGCTTGCATGTTCTGCAAACTCAGTCGCTACTTGAGCAGCAGAGGTAGCATCCTTAAATTTCATGTTCCAATTCTGCCTGCCAATAGAAAATTTACCATTACCATCTCCAGGAAATGCTTGCCAGTGTTCCAACCTTTCATCCTTGAAACCTAAGTGGCATGAACCACCATTATCAACATAATATTGCCTTGAAAGTTCTCCAATAGCTGGGGCAGCTAGGCTTGCATGTTCTCCAATCTCAGCCGCTGCTTGAGCAGCAGAGGTATCATCCTTAAATTTCATGTTCCAATACTGCCTGCCAATAGAAAAATTACTATTACCATCTCAAGGAAATGATTGCACATGTTTCAACCTTTCATCCTTGAAATCTAAGTGGCATGAACCACCATCATCAACAAAATATTGCTTTTAAAGTTCTCCTACACCTCTGGCAGCTAGGCTTGCATGTTGTGCAAACTCAACCGCTGCTTGAGTAGCAGAGGTAGCATCCTTAAATTTCATGTTCAAATTCTGCCTGCCAATAGAAAAATTACCATTACCATCTCAAGGAAATGATTGCCCATGTTCCAACCTTTCATCCTTAAAAACTAAGTGGCATGAACCACCATCATCAACACAATATTTCCTTGAAAGTTCTACAACAGCTCTGGCAGCTAGGCTTGCATGTTCTGCAAACTCAATCGCTACTTGAGCAGCAGAGGTAGCATCCGTAAATTTCATGTTCCAATTCTGCCTGCCAATAGAAAAATTACCATTACCATTTTCGGGAAATGATTGCCCATGTTCCAACCTTTCATCCTTAAAACCTAAGTGGAATGAACCACCATCATCAACACAATATTGCCTTGAAAGTTCTACAATAGCTCTGGCAGCTAGGCTTGCATGTTCTGCAAACTCAGTCGCTCCTTGAGCAGGAGAGGTAGCATCCTTAAATTTCATGTTCCAATTCTGCCTGCCAACAGAGAAATTACCATTACTATCTCAAGGAAATGATTGTCCATGTTCCGACATTTCATCCTTGAAAACTAAGTTGCATGAACCACCATCATCAACACAATATTGCCTTGAAAGTTCTACAACAGCTCTAGCAGCTAGGCTTGCATGTTCTGCAAACTCAGTCGCTACTTGAGCAGCAAAGGTAGCATCCTTAAATTTCATGTTCCAATTCTGCCTGCCAATAGAAAATTTACCATTACCATCTCCAGGAAATGCTTGCCAGTGTTCCAACCTTTCATCCTTGAAACCTAAGTGGTATGAACCACCATTATCAACATAATATTGCCTTGAAAGTTCTCCAATAGTTGGGGCAGCTAGGCTTGCATGTTCTCCAATCTCAGCCGCTGCTTAAGCAGCAAAGGTAGCATCCTTGAAACCTAAGTGGCATGAACCACCATCATCAACACAATATTGCCTTGAAAGTTCTACAACAACTCTGGTAGATAGGCTTGCATGTTTTGCAAACTTAATCGCTACTTGAGCAGCAGAGGTAGCATCCTTAAATTTCATGCTCCAATTCTGCCGGCCAATAGAAATATTTCCATTGCCATCACCAGGAAATGATTGCCCATGTTCCAACCTTTCATCCTTGAAACCTAAGTGGCATGAACCACCATCATCAACACAATATTGCCTTGAAAATTCTACAACAACTCTGGTAGATAGGCTTGCATGTTTTGCAAACTCAGTCGCTACTTGAGCAGCAGAGGTCGCATCCTTAAATTTCATGCTCCAATTCTGCGTGCCAATAGAAATATTTCAATTACCATCACCAGGAAATGATTGCCCATGTTCCAACCTTTATCCTTGAAACCTATGTGGCATGAACCACCATTATCAAGACAATATTGCCTTGAAAATTATACAACAGCTCTGGTAGCTAGGCTTGCATGTTCTGCAAACTCAGTCACTACTTGAGCAGTAGAGGTAGCATCCTTAAATTTCATGTTCTAATTCTGCCTACCAATAGAAAAATTACCATTACCATCTCCAGGAAATGATTGCCCATGTTCCAACCTTTCAACCTTGAAACCTAAGTGGCATGAACCACCATCATTAACACAATATTGCCTTGAAAGTTCTACAACAACTCTGGTGGATAGTCTTTTATGTTTTGCAAATTCAGTCGCTACTTGAGCAGCAGAGGTAGCATCCTTAAATTTCATGTTCTAATTCTGACTGCCAATAGAAAAATTTTCATTACCATCACCAGGAAATGATTGCCCAGGTTCCAACATTTCATCCTTGAAACCTAAGTGGCATGAACCACCATCATCAAGACAATATTGCCTAGAAAATTCTACAACAGCTCTGGTAGCTAGGCTTGCATGTTCTGCAAACTCAGTCGCTACTTGAGCAGTAGAGGTAGCATCCTTAAATTTCATGTTCTAATTCTGCCTGCCAATAGAAAAATTACCATTACCATCTCCAGGAAATGATTGCCCATGTTCCAACCTTTCATCCTTGAAACCTAAGTGGCATGAACCACCATCATCAACATAATATTGCCTTGAAAGTTCTACAACAACTCTGGTAGATAGGCTTGCATGTTTTGCAAACTTAATCGCTACTTGAGCAGCAGAGGTAGCATCCTTAAATTTCATGCTCCAATTCTGCCTGCCAATAGAAATATTTCCATTACCATCACCAGGAAATGATTGCCCATGTTCCAACCTTTCATCCTTGAAACCTAAGTGGCATGAACCACCATCATCAACACAATATTGCCTTGAAAATTCTACAACAACTCTGGTAGATAGGATTGCATGTTTTGCAAACTCAGTCGCTACTTGAGCAGCAGCGGTCGCATCCTTTAATTTCATGCTCCAATTCTGCCTGCCAATAAAAAAATTTCAATTACCATCACCAGGAAATGATTGCCCATGTGCCAACCATCATCCTTGAAACCTAAGTGGCATGAACCTCCATCATCAACACAATATTGCCTTGAAAGTTCTACAACAGCTCTAGCAGCTAGGCTTGTATGTTCTGCAAACTCAGTCGCTATTTGAGCAGCAGAGGTAGCATCCTTAAATTTCATGTTCCAATTCTGCCTGCCAATAGAAAATTTACCATTACCATCTCCAGGAAATGCTTGCCAGTGTTCCAACCTTTCATCCTTGAAACCTAAGTGGTATGAACCACCATTATCAACATAATATTGCCTTGAAAGTTCTCCAATAGCTGGGGCAGCTAGGCTTGCATGTTCTCCAATCTCAGCCGCTGCTTGAGCAGCAAAGGTAGCATCCTTGAAACCTAAGTGGCATGAACCACCATCATCAACACAATATTGCCTTGAAAGTTCTACAACAACTCTGGTAGATAGGCTGGCATGTTTTGCAAACTTAATCGCTACTTGAGCAGCAGAGGTAGCATCCTTAAATTTCATGCTCCAATTCTACCTGCCAATAGAAATATTTCCATTACCATCACCAGGAAATGATTGCCCATGTTCCAACCTTTCATCCTTCAAACCTAAGTGACATGAACCACCATCATCAACACAATATTGCCTTGAAAATTCTACAACAACTCTGGTAGATAGGTTTGCATGTTTTGCAAACTCAGTCGCTACTTGAGCAGCAGAGGTCGCATCTTTTAATTTCATGCTCCAATTCTGCCTGCCAATAAAAAAATTTACCATTACCATCATCAGGAAATGATTGCCCATGTTCCAACCATTCATCCTTGAAACCTAAGTGGCATGAACCACCATCATCAACACAATATTGCCTTGAAAGTTCTACAACAGCTCTAGCAGCTAGGCTTGCATGTTCTGCAAACTCAGTCGCTACTTGAGCAGCAGAGGTAGCATCCTTAAATTTCATGTTCCAATTCTGCCTGCCAATAGAAAATTTACCATTACCATCTCCAGGAAATGCTTGCCAGTGTTCCAACCTTTCATCCTTGAAACCTAAGTGGTATGAACCACCATTATCAACATAATATTGCCTTGAAAGTTCTCCAATAGCTGGGGCAGCTAGGCTTGCATGTTCTCCAATCTCAGCCACTGCTTGAGCAGCAAAGGTAGCATCCTTGAAACCTAAGTGGCATGAACCACCATCATCAACACAATATTGCCTTGAAAGTTCTACAACAACTCTGGTAGATAGGCTTGCATGTTTTGCAAACTTAATCGCTACTTGAGCAGCTGAGGTAGCATCCTTAAATTTCATGCTCCAATTCTGCCTGCCAATAGAAATATTTCCATTACCATCACCAGGAAATGATTGCCCATGTTCCATCCTTTCATCCTTGAAACCTAAGTGGCATGAACCACCATCATCAACACAATATTTCCTTGAAAATTGTACAACAACTCTGGTAGATAGGCTTGCATGTTTTGCAAACTCAGTCGCTACTTGAGCAGCAGAGGTCGCATCCTTAAATTTCATGCTCCAATTCTGCGTGCCAATAGAAATATTTCAATTACCATCACCAGGAAATGATTGCCCATGTTCCAACCTTTATCCTTGAAACCTATGTGGCATGAACCACCATTATCAAGACAATATTGCCTTGAAAATTATACAACAGCTCTGGTAGCTAGGCTTGGATGTTCTGCAAACTCAGTCACTACTTGAGCAGTAAAGGTAGCATCCTTAAATTTCATGTTCTAATTCTGCCTGCCAATAGAAAAATTACCATTATCATCTCCAGGAAATGATTGCCCATGTTCCAACCTTTCAACCTTGAAACCTAAGTGGCATGAACCACCATCATTAACACAATATTGCCTTGAAAGTTCTACAACAACTCTGGTAGATAGTCTTTTATGTTTTGCAAATTCAGTCGCTACTTGAGCAGCAGAGGTAGCATCCTTAAATTTCATGTTCTAATTCTGACTGCCAATAGAAAAATTTCCATTACCATTACCAGGAAATGATTGCCCATGTTCCAACATTTCATCCTTGAAACCTAAGTGGCATGAACCACCATCATCAAGATAATATTGCCTAGAAAATTCTACAACAGCTCTGGTAGCTAGGCTTGCATGTTCTGCAAACTCAGTCGCTACTTGAGCAGTAGAGGTAGCATCCTTAAATTTCATGTTCTAATTCTGCCTGCCAATAGAAAAATTACCATTACCATCTCCAGGAAATGATTGCCCATGTTCCAACCTTTCATCCTTGAAACCTAAGTGGCATGAACCACCATCATCAACATAATATTGCCTTGAAAGTTCTACAACAACTCTGGTAGATAGGCTTGCATGTTTTGCAAACTTAATTGCTACTTGAGCAGCAGAGGTAGCATCCTTAAATTTCATGCTCCAATTCTGCCTGCCAATAGAAATATTTCCATTACCATCACCAGGAAATGATTGCCCATGTTCCAACCTTTCATCCTTGAAACCTAAGTGGCATGAACCACCATCATCAACACAATATTGCCTTGAAAATTCTACAACAACTCTGGTAGATAGGTTTGCATGTTTTGCAAACTCAGTCGCTACTTGAGCAGCAGAGGTCGCATCCTTTAATTTCATGCTCCAATTCTGCCTGCCAATAAAAAAATTTCAATTACCATCACCAGGAAATGATTGCCCATGTTCCAACCATCATCCTTGAAACCTAAGTGGCATGAACCACCATCATCAACACAATATTGCCTTGAAAGTTCTACAACAGCTCTAGCAGCTAGGCTTGGATGTTCTGCAAACTCAGCCGCTGCTTGAGCAGCAGAGGTAGCATTCTTAAATTTCATGTTCCAATTCTGCCTGCCAATAGAAAATTTACCATCTCCAGGAAATGATTTCCCATGTTCCAACCTTTTTATTCTTGAAACCTAAGTGGCATGAACCACCATCATCAACAAAATATTGCCTTGAAAGTTCTACAGTAGCTCTGGCAGCTAGGCTTGCATGTTCTGCAAACTCAGCCGCTGCTTGAGTAGCAGAGGTAGCATCCTTAAATTTCATGTTCCTATTCTACCTGCCAACAAAAAATTACCATTACCATCTCCAGGAAATGATTCCCCATATTTCAACCTTTCATCCTTGAAACCTAAGTGGCATGAACCACCATCATCAACACAATAGTGCCTTGAAAGTTCCACAACAGCTCTGGCAGCTAGGCTTGCATGTTCTGCAAACTCAGCCGGTACTTGAGCAGCAGAGGTAGTATCCTTAAATTTCATGTTCCAATTCTGCTTGCCAACAGAAAAATTACCATTACAAACTCCAGGAAATGCTTGCCCATGTTCCAACCTTTCATCCTTGAAACCTAAGTGGCATGAACCACCATCATGAACATAATATTGCCTTGAAAGTTCTCCAACAGCTCTGGCAGCTAGGCTTGCATGTTCTCCAAACTCAGCCGCTGCTTGAGCAGCAGAGATAGCATCCTTAAATTTCCTGTTCCAATACTGCCTACCAACAGAAAAATTACCATTACCATCTCAAGGAAATGATTGCCCATGTTCCAACCTTTTATCCTTGAAACCTAAGTGGCATGAACCACCATCATCAACACAATATTGCCTTGAAAGTTCCACAACAGCTCTGGCAGCTAGGCTTGCATGTTCTGCAAACTCAACCGCTGCTTGAGCAGCAGAGGTAGTATCCTTAAATTTCATGTTCCAATTCTGCTTGCCAACAGAAAAATTACCATTACAATCTCCAGGAAATGCTTGCCCATGTTCCAACCTTTCATCCTTGAAACCTAAGTGGCATGAACCACCATCATGAACATAATATTGCCTTGAAAGTTCTCCAACATCTCTGGCAGCTAGGCTTGCACTTTCTCCAAACTCAGCCGCTGCTTGAGCAGCAGAGGTTGCATCCTTAAATTTCATGATCCAATACTGCCTGCCACCAGAAAAATTACCATTACCATCTCAAGGAAATGATTTCCCATGTTCCAACCTTTCATCCTTGAAACCTAAGTGGCATGAACCACCATCATCAACACAATATTGCCTTGAAAGTTCTACAACATCTCTGGCAGCTAGGCTTGCATGTTCTGCAAACTCAGTCGCTACTTGAGCAACATAGGTAGCATCCTTAAATTTCATGTTCCAATTCTACATGCCAATAGAAAAATTACCATTACCATCTCTAGGAAATGATTCCCCATGTTTCAACCTTTCATCCTTGAAACATAAGTGGCATGAACCACCATCATCAACACAATATTGCCTTGAAAGTTCTAGAATAGCTCTGGCAGCTAGGCTTGGATGTTCTACAAACTCAGCCGCTGCTTGAGCAGCAGAGGTAGTATCCTTAAATTTCATGTTCCAATTCTGCTTGCCAACAGAAAAATTACCATTACAATCTCCAGGAAATGCTTGCCCATGTTCCAACCTTTCATCCTTGAAACCTAGGTGGCATGAACTACCATCATGAACATAATATTGCCTTGAAAGTTCTCTAACATCTCTGGCAGCTGGCCTTGCATGTTCTCCAAACTCAGCCGCTGCTTGAGCAGCAGAGGTAGCATCCTTAAATTTCCTGTTCCAATACTGTCTACCAACAGAAAAATTACCATTACCATCTTAAGGAAATGATTGCCCATGTTCCAACCTTTCATCCTTGAAACCTAAGTGGCATGAACCACCATCATCAACACAATATGGCCTTGAAAATTCTACAACAACTCTGGCAGCTAGGCTTGCATGTTCTGCAAACTCAGTCGCTACTTGAGCAACAGAGGTAGCATCCTTTAATTTCATGCTCCAATTCTGCCTGCCAATAGAAAAATTTCAATTACCATCACCAAGAAATGATTGCCCATGTTCCAACCTTTCATCCTTGAAACCTAAGTGGCATGAACCACCATCATCAACACAATATTGCCTTGAAAGTTCTACAACAGCTCTGGCAGCTAGGCTTGGATGTTTTGCAAACTCAGCCGCTGCTTGAGCAGCAGAGGTAGCATTCTTAAATTTCATGTTCCAATTCTGCCTGCCAATAAAAAATTTACCATCTCCAGGAAATGATTTCCCATGTTCCAACCTTTTATTTTTGAAACCTAAGTGGCATGAACCACCATCATTAACAAAATATTGCCTTGAAAGTTCTACAATAGCTCTGGCAACTAGGCTTGCATGTTCTGCAAACTCAGCCGCTGCTTGAGTAGCAGAGGTAACATCCTTAAATTTCATGTTCCTATTCTACATGCCAACAAAAAAAATTACCATTACCATCTCCAGGAAATGATTCCCCATGTTTCAACCTTTCATCCTTGAAACCTAAGTGGCATGAACCACCATCATCAACACAATATTGCCTTGAAAGTTCTCCAACAGCTCTGGCAGCTAGGCTTGCATGTTCTGCAAACTCAGCCGCTGCTTGAGCAGTAGAGAAAGCATCCTTAAATTTCATGTTCCAATTCATCTTGCCAACAGAAATATTACCATTCCAATCTCCATAAAATGCTTGCCCATGTTCCAACCTTTCATCCTTGAAACCTAAGTGGCATGAACCACCATCATGAACATAATATTGCCTTGAAAGTTCTCCAACAGCTCTGGCAGCTAGGCTTGCATGTTCTCCAAACTCAGCCGCTGCTTGAGCAGCAGAGATAGCATCCTTAAATTTCCTGTTCCAATACTGCCTACCAACAGAAAAATTACCATTACCATCTCAAGGAAATGATTGCCCATGTTCCAACCTTTCATCCTTGAAACCTATGTGGCATGAACCACCATCATCAATACAATATTTCCTTGAAAGTTCTCCAATAGCTCTGGCAGCTAGGCTTGCATGTTCTCCAAACTCAGCCGCTGCTTGAGCAGTAGAGGTAGTATCCTTAAATATCATGTTCCAATTCTGCTAGCCAACAGAAAAATTACCATTACCATCTCCAGGAAATGCTTGCCCATGTTCCAACCTTTCATCCTTGAAACCTAAGTGGCATGAACCACCATCATGAACATAATATTACCTTGAAAGTTCTCCAACATCTCTGGCAGCTAGGCTTGCACTTTCTCCAAACTCAGCCGCTGCTTGAGCAGCAGAGGTAGCATCCTTAAATTTCATGATCCAATACTGCCTGCCACCAGAAAAATTACCATTACCATCTCAAGGAAATGATTTCCCATGTTCCAACCTTTCATCCTTGAAACCTAAGTGGCATGAACCACCATCATCAAAACAATATTGCCTTGAAAGTTCTACAACATCTCTGGCAGCTAGGCTTGCATGTTCTGCAAACTCAGTCGCTACTTGAGCAACAGAGGTAGCATCCTTAAATTTCATGTTCCAATTCTGCCTACAAATAGAAAATTTACCATTACCATCTCCAGGAAATGATTGCCCATGTTCCAACCTTTCATCCTTGAAACCTAAGTGGCATGAACCACCATCATCAACATAATATTGCCTTGAAAGTTCTAGAACAGCTTGAGCAGCAGAGGTAGCATTCTTAAATTTCATGTTCCAATTATGCCTGCCAATAGAAAATTTACCATCTCCAGGAAATGATTTCCCATGTTCCATCCTTTTATTCTTGAAACGTAAGTGTCATGAACCACCATCATCAACAAAATATTCCATTGAAAGTTCTACAATAGCTCTAGCAGCTAGACTTGCATGTTCTGCAAACTCAACCGCTGCTTGAGTAGCAGAGGTAGCATCCTTAAATTTCATGTTCCTATTCTACCTGCCAACAAAAAAATTACCATTACCATATCTAAGAGATGATTCCCCATGTTTCAACCTTTCATCCTTGAAACCTAAATGGCATGCACCACCATCATTAACACAATATTGCCTTGAAAGTTCCAAAATAGCTCTGGCAGCTAGGCTTGCATGTTCTGCAAACTCAGCCGCTGCCTGAGCAGCAGAGGTAGTATCCTTAAATTTCATGTTCTAATTCTGCTTGCCAACAGAAAAATTACCATTACAAACCCCAGGAAATGCTTGCCCATGTTCCAACCTTTCATCCTTGAAACCTAAATGGCATGAACCACCATCATGAACATAATATTGCCTTGAAAGTTATCTAACAGCTCTGGCAGCTAAGCTTGCATGTTCTCCAAACTCAGCCGCTGCTTGAGCAGCAGAGATAGCATCCTTAAATTTCCTATTCCAATACTGCCTACCAACAGAAAAATTACCATTACCATCTCAAGGAAATGATTGCCCATGTTCCAACCTTTTATCCTTGAAACCTAAGTGGCATGAACCACCATCATCAACATAATATTGCCTTGAAATTCCACAACAGCTCTTGCAGCTAGGCTTTCATGTTCTGCAAACTCAACCGCTGCTTGAGCAGCAGAGGTAGTATCCTTAAATTTCATGTTCCAATTCTGCTTGCCAACAGAAAAATTACCATTACAATCTCCAGGAAATGCTTGCCCATGTTCCAACCTTTCATCCTTGAAACCTAAGTGGCATGAACCACCATCATGAACATAATATTGCCTTGAAAGTTCTCCAACATCTCTGGCAGCTAGGCTTGCACTTTCTCCAAACTCAGCCGCTGCTTGAGCAGCAGAGGTAGCATCCTTAAATTTCATGATCCAATACTGCCTGCCACCAGAAAATTTCATCCTTGAAACCTAAGTGGCATGAACCACCATTATCAACACAATATTGCCTTGAACGTTTTAAAACAACTCTGGTAGCTAGGCTTGCATGTTCTCCAAACTCAGCCGCTGCTTGAGCAGCAGAGGTAGCATCCTTAAATTTCATGTTCCAATACTGCCTGCCAACAGAAAAATTACCATTACCATCGCAAGGAAATGATTGCCCATGTTCCAACCTTTCATCCTTGAAACCTAAGTGGCATGAACCACCACCATCAACATAATATTGCCTTGAAAGTTCTACAACAGCTCTGGCAGCTAGGCTTGCATGTTCTGCAAACCCAACCGCAACTTGAGCAGCAGAGGTAGCATCCTTAAATTTCATGTTCCAATTCTTCTTCCCAATAGAAAATTTACCATTACAATCTCCAGGAAATGCTTGCCCATGTTCCATCATTTCATCCTTGAATCCTAAGTGGCATGAACCACCATCACCAACACAATATTGCCTTAAAAGTTCTCCAATAGCTCTGGCAGCTAGGCTTGCATGTTCTGCAAACTCAGCCGCTGCTTGAGCAGCAGAAGCAGCATCCTTAAATTTCCTGTTCCAATACTGCCTACCAACAGAAAAATTACCATTACCATCTCAAGGAAATGATTGCCCATGTTCCAACCTTTTATCCTTTAAATCTAAGTGGCATGAACCACCATCATAAACAAAATATTGCCTTGAAAGTTCTCCAATAGCTTTGGCAGCTAGGCTTGCATGTTCTGCAAACTCAGCCGCTGCTTGAGAAGCAGAGGTAGTATCCTTAAATTTCATGTTCCAATTCTGCTTGCCAACAGAAAAATTACCATTACAATCTCCAGGAAATGCTTGCCCATGTTCCATCATTTCATCCTTGAAACCTAAGTGGCATGAACCACCATCACCAACACAATATTGCCTTGAAAGTTCTCCAATAGCTCTGGCAGCTAGGCTTGCATGTTCTGCAAACTCAGCCGCTGCTTGAGCAGCAGAAGTTGCATCCTTAAATTTCCATTTCCAATACTGCCTACCAACAGAAAAATTACCATTACCATCTCAAGGAAATGATTGCCCATGTTCCAACCTTTTATCCTTGAAACTTAAGTGGCATGAACCACCATCATCAACATAATATTGCCTTGAAAGTTCTACAACAGCTCTGGCAGCTAGGCTTGCATGTTCTGCAAACTCAACCGCTGCTTGAGCAGCAGAGGTAGCATCCTTAAATTTCATGTTCCAATTCTTCTTCCCAATAGAAAAATTACCATTACAATCTCCAGGAAATGCTTGCCCATGTTCCAACCTTTCATCCTTGAAACCTAAGTGGCATGAACCACCATCATTAACACAATATTGCCTTGAAAGTTCTCCAACAGCTCTGGCAGCTAGGCTTGCATCTTCTGCAAACTCAGCCGCTGCTTGAGCAGTAGAGAAAGCATCCTTAAATTTCATGTTCCAATTCATCTTGCCAACAGAAAAATTACCATTCCAATCTCCATGAAATGCTTGCCCATGTTCCAACCTTTCATCCTTGAAACCTAAGTGGCATGAACCACCATCATCATCACAATATTGCCTTGAAAGTTCTACAACAGCTCTGGCAGCTAGGCTTGGATGTTCTGTAAACTCAGCCACTGCTTGATCAGCAGAGGTAGCATTCTTAAATTTCATGTTCCAATTCTGCCTGCCAATATAAAATTTACCATCTCCTAGAAATGATTTCCCATGTTCCAACCTTTTATTCTTGAAACCTAAGTGACATGAACCACCATCATCAACAAAATATTGCCTTGAAAGTTCTATAATAGTTCTAGCAGCTAGGCTTGCATGTTCTGCAAACTCAGCCGCTGATTGAGAAGCAGAGGTAGAATCCTTAAATTTCATGTTCCTATTCTACCTGCCAACAAAAAAATTACCATTACCATATCTAAGAGATGATTCCCCATGTTTCAACCTTTCATCTTTGAAACCTAAATGGCATGCACCACCATCATTAACACAATATTGCCTTGAAAGTTCCAAAACAGCTCTGGCAGCTAGGCTTGAATGTTCTGCAAACTCAGCCGCTGCCTGAGCAGCAGAGGTAGTATCCTTAAATTTCATGTTCTAATTCTGCTTGCCAACAGAAAAATTACCATTACAAACCCCAGGAAATGCTTGCCCATGTTCCAACCTTTCATCCTTGAAACCTAAATGGCATGAACCACCATCATGAACATAATTTTGCCTTGAAAGTTCTCTAACAGCTCTGGCAGCTAAGCTTGCATGTTCTCCAAACTCAGCCGCTGCTTGAGCAGCAGAGATAGCATCCTTAAATTTCCTATTCCAATACTGCCTACCAACAGAAAAATTACCATTACCATCTCAAGGAAATGATTGCCCATGTTCCAACCTTTTATCCTTGAAACCTAAGTGGCATGAACCACCATCATCAATACAATATTGCCTTGAAATTCCACAACAGCTCTTGCAGCTAGGCTTTCATGTTCTGCAAACTCAACCGCTGCTTGAGCAGCAGAGGTAGTATCCTTAAATTTCATGTTCCAATTCTGCTTGCCAACAGAAAAATTACCATTACAATCTCCAGGAAATGCTTGCCCATGTTCCAACCTTTCATCCTTGAAACCTAAGTGGCATGAACCACCATCATGAACATAATATTGCCTTGAAAGTTCTCCAACATCTCTGGCAGCTAGGCTTGCACTTTCTCCAAACTCAGCCGCTGCTTGAGCAGCAGAGGTAGCATCCTTAAATTTCATGATCCAATACTGCCTGCCACCAGAAAATTTCATCCTTGAAACCTAAGTGGCATGAACCACCATTATCAACACAATATTGCCTTGAACGTTTTAAAACAACTCTTGTAGCTAGGCTTGCATGTTCTCCAAACTCAGCCGCTGCTTGAGCAGCAGAGGTAGCATCCTTAAATTTCATGTTCCAATACTGCCTGCCAACAGAAAAATTACCATTACCATCGCAAGGAAATGATTGCCCATGTTCCAACCTTTCATCCTTGAAACCTAAGTGGCATGAACCACCACCATCAACATAATATTGCCTTGAAAGTTCTACAACAGCTCTGGCAGCTAGGCTTGCATGTTCTGCAAACCCAACCGCAACTTGAGCAGCAGAGGTAGCATCCTTAAATTTCATGTTCCAATTCTTCTTCCCAATAGAAAATTTACCATTACAATCTCCAGGAAATGCTTGCCCATGTTCCATCATTTCATCCTTAAATCCTAAGTGGCATGAACCACCATCACCAACACAATATTGCCTTAAAAGTTCTCCAATAGCTCTGGCAGCTAGGCTTGCATGTTCTGCAAACTCAGCCGCTGCTTGAGCAGCAGAAGCAGCATCCTTAAATTTCCTGTTCCAATACTGCCTACCAACAGAAAAATTACCATTACCATCTCAAGGAAATGATTGCCCATGTTCCAACCTTTTATCCTTTAAATCTAAGTGGCGTGAACCACCATCATAAACAAAATATTGCCTTGAAAGTTCTCCAATAGCTTTGGCAGCTAGGCTTGCATGTTCTGCAAACTCAGCCGCTGCTTGAGAAGCAGAGGTAGTATCCTTAAATTTCATGTTCCAATTCTGCTTGCCAACAGAAAAATTACCATTACAATCTCCAGGAAATGCTTGCCCATGTTCCATCATTTCATCCTTGAAACCTAAGTGGCATGAACCACCATCACCAACACAATATTGCCTTGAAAGTTCTCCAATAGCTCTGGCAGCTAGGCTTGCATGTTCTGCAAACTCAGTCGCTGCTTGAGCAGCAGAAGTAGCATCCTTAAATTTCCATTTCCAATACTGCCTACCAACAGAAAAATTACCATTACCATCTCAAGGAAATGATTGCCCATGTTCCAACCTTTTATCCTTGAAACTTAAGTGGCATGAACCACCATCATCAACATAATATTGCCTTGAAAGTTCTACAACAGCTCTGGCAGCTAGGCTTGCATGTTCTGCAAACTCAACCGCTGCTTGAGCAGCAGAGGTAGCATCCTTAAATTTCATGTTCCAATTCTTCTTCCCAATAGAAAAATTACCATTACAATCTCCAGGAAATGCTTGCCCATGTTCCAACCTTTCATCCTTGAAACCTAAGTGGCATGAACCACCATCATTAACACAATATTGCCTTGAAAGTTCTCCAACAGCTCTGGCAGCTAGGCTTGCATCTTCTGCAAACTCAGCCGCTGCTTGAGCAGTAGAGAAAGCATCCTTAAATTTCATGTTCCAATTCATCTTGCCAACAGAAAAATTACCATTCCAATCTCCATGAAATGCTTGCCCATGTTCCAACCTTTCATCCTTAAAACCTAAGTGGCATGAACCACCATCATCAACACAATATTGCCTTGAAAGTTCTACAACAGCTCTGGCAGCTAGGCTTGGATGTTCTGTAAACTCAGCCACTGCTTGATCAGCAGAGGTAGCATTCTTAAATTTCATGTTCCAATTCTGCCTGCCAATATAAAATTTACCATCTCCTAGAAATGATTTCCCATGTTCCAACCTTTTATTCTTGAAACCTAAGTGACATGAACCACCATCATCAACAAAATATTGCCTTGAAAGTTCTATAATAGTTCTAGCAGCTAGGCTTGCATGTTCTGCAAACTCAGCCGCTGATTGAGAAGCAGAGGTAGAATCCTTAAATTTCATGTTCCTATTCTACCTGCCAACAAAAAAATTACCATTACCATCTCCAGGAAATGATTGCCCATGTTTCAACCTTTTATCCTTGAAACCTAAGTGGCATGAACTACCATAATCTACACAAAATTGCCTTAAAAGTTCCACAACAGCTCTAGCAGCTAGGCTTGCATGTTCTGCAAACTCAGCCGCTACTTGAGCAGTAGAGGTAGTATCCTTAAATTTCATGTTCCAATCCTACTTGCCAACAGAAAAATTACCATTACAATCTCCAGGAAATGCTTGCCCATGTTCCAACCTTTCATCCTTGAAACCTAAGTGGCATGAACCACCATTATCAACACAATATTGCCTTGAACCTTTTCCAACAACTCTGGTAGCTAGGCTTGCATGTTCTCCAAACTCAGCCGCTGCTTGAGCAGCAGAGGTAGCATCCTTAAATTTCATGTTCCAATACTGCCTGCCAACAGAAAAATTACCATTACCATCGCAAGGAAATGATTGCCCATGTTCCAACCTTTCATCCTTGAAACCTAAGTGGCATGAACCACCACCATCAACACAATATTGCCTTGAAAGTTCTACAACAGCTCTGGCAGCTAGGCTTGCAAGTTCTGCAAACTCAACCGCAACTTGAGCAGCAGAGGTAGTATCCTTAAATTTCATGTTCCAATTCTGCTTGCCAACAGAAAAATTACCATTACAATCTCCAGGAAATGCTTGCCCATGTTCCATCATTTCATCCTTGAAACCTAAGTGGCATGAACCACCATCACCAACACAATATTGCCTTGAAAGTTCTCCAATAGCTCTGGCAGCTAGGCTTGCATGTTCTGCAAACTCAGCCGCTGCTTGAGCAGCAGAAGTAGCATCCTTAAATTTCCCTTTCCAATACTGCCTACCAACAGAAAAATTACCATTACCATTTTAAGGAAATGCTTGCCTATGTTCCAACCTTTCATCCTTGAAACCTAAGTGGCATGAACCACCATCATAAACACAATATTGCCTTGAAAGTTCTCCAACAGCTCTGGCAGCTAGGCTTGCATGTTCTGCAAACTCAGCCGCTGCTTGAGCAGCGGAGGTAGCATCTTTAAATTTCATGTTCCAATTCTGCTTGCCAACAGAAAAATTACCATTACAATCTCCAGGAAATGCTTGCCCATGTTCCATCATTTCATCCTTGAAACCTAGGTGGCATGAACCACCATCACCAACACAATATTGCCTTGAAAGTTCTCCAATAGCTCTGGCAGCTAGGCTTGCATGTTCTGCAAACTCAGCCGCTGCTTGAGCAGCCGAAGTAGCATCCTTAAATTTCCTGTTCCAATACTGCCTACCAACAGAAAAATTACCATTACCATCTCAAGGAAATGATTGCCCATGTTCCAACCTTTTATCCTTGAAACATAAGTGGCATGAACCACCATCATAAACACAATATTGCCTTGAAAGTTCTCCAACAGCTCTGGCAGCTAGGCTTGTATGTTCTGCAAACTCAGCCGCTGCTTGAGCAACAGAGGTAGTATCCTTGAATTTCATGTTCCAATTCTGCTTGCCAACAGAAAAATTACATTACAATCTCCAGGAAATGCTTGCCCATGTTCCAACCTTTCATCCTTGAAACCTAAGTGGAATGAACAAGCATCATAAACACAATATTGCCTTGAAAGTTCTCCAACAGCTCTGGCAGCTAGGCTTGCATGTTCTGCAAACTCAGCCGCTGCTTGAGCAGTAGAGGAAGCATCCTTAAATTTCATGTTCCAATTCATCTTGCCAATAGAAAAATTACCATTCCCATCTCCAGGAAATGCTTGCCCATGTTCCAACCTTTCATCCTTGAAACCTAAGTGGCATGAACCGCCATTATCAACACAATATTGCTTGAAAGTTTTCCAACAACTCTGGCAGCTAGGCTTGCATGTTCTCCAAACTCAGTCGCTACTTGAGCAGCAGAGGTAGCATCCTTAAATTTCATGTTACAATACTGCCTGCCAACAGAAATATTACCATTACCATCTCAAGGAAATGCTTGCCTATGTTCCAACCTTTCATCCTTGAAACCTAAGTGGCATGAACCACCGTCTTAAACACAATATTGCCTTGAAAGTTCTCCAACAGCTCTGGCAGCTAGGCTTGCATGTTCTGCAAACTCAGCCGCTACTTGAGCAGCAGAGGTAGTATCCTTAAATTTCATGTTCCAATTCTGCTTGCCAATAGAAAAATTACCATTACAATCTCCAGGAAATGATTGCCCATGTTCCAACCTTTTATCCTTGAAACCTAGGTGGCATGAACCACCATCATAAACACAATATTGCCTTGAAAGTTCTCCAACAGCTCTGGCAGCTATGCTTGCATGTTCTGCAAACTCAGCCACTGCTTGAGCAGCAGAAGTAGCATCCTTAAATTTCCTGTTCCAGTACTGCCTACCAACAGAAAAATTACCATTACCATCTCAAGGAAATGATTGCCCATGTTCCAACCTTTTATCCTTGAAACCTAAGTGGCATGAACCACCATCATAAACACAATATTGCCTTAAAAGTTATCCAACAGCTCTGGCACCTAGGCTTGCATGTTCTGCAAACTCAGCCGCTGCTTGAGCAGTAGAGGATGCATCCTTAAATTTCATGTTCCAATTCATCTTGCCAATAAAAAAATTACCATTCCCATCTCCAGGAAATGCTTGCCCATGTTCCAACCTTTCATCCTTGAAACCTAAGTGGCATGAACCACCATCATAAACACAATATTGCCTTGAAAGTTCTCCAACAGCTCTGGCAGCTAGGCTTGCATGTTCTGCAAACTCAGCCGCTGCTTGAGCAGCAGAGGTAGCATCTTTAAATTTCATGTTCCAATTCTGCTTGCCAACAGAAAAATTACCATTACAATCTCCAGGAAATGCTTGCCCATGTTCCATCATTTCATCCTTGAAACCTAAGTGGCATGAACCACCATCACCAACACAATATTGCCTTGAAAGTTCTCCAATAGCTCTGGCAGCTAGGCTTGCATGTTCTGCAAACTCAGCCGCTGCTTGAGCAGCAGAAGTAGCATCCTTAAATTTCCTGTTCCAATACTGCCTACCAACAGAAAAATTACCATTACCATCTCAAGGAAATGATTGCCCATGTTCCAACCTTTTATCCTTGAAACCTAAGTGGCATGAACCACCATCATAAACACAATATTGCCTTGAAAGTTCTCCAACAGCTCTGGCAGCTAGGCTTGCATGTTCTGCAAACTCAGCCGCTGCTTGAGCAACAGAGGTAGTATCCTTGAATTTCATGTTCCAATTCTGCTTGCCAACAGAAAAATTACCATTACAATCTCCAGGAAATGCTTGCCCATGTTCCAACCTTTCATCCTTGAAACCTAAGTGGCATGAACAAGCATCATAAACACAATATTGCCTTGAAAGTTCTCCAACAGCTCTGGCAGCTAGGCTTGCAAGTTCTGCAAACTCAACCGCAACTTGAGCAGCAGAGGTAGTATCCTTAAATTTCATGTTCCAATTCTGCTTGCCAACAGAAAAATTACCATTACAATCTCCAGGAAATGCTTGCCCATGTTCCATCATTTCATCCTTGAAACCTAAGTGGCATGAACCACCATCACCAACACAATATTGCCTTGAAAGTTCTCCAATAGCTCTGGCAGCTAGGCTTGCATGTTCTGCAAACTCAGCCGCTGCTTGAGCAGCAGAAGTAGCATCCTTAAATTTCCCTTTCCAATACTGCCTACCAACAGAAAAATTACCATTACCATTTTAAGGAAATGCTTGCCTATGTTCCAACCTTTCATCCTTGAAACCTAAGTGGCATGAACCACCATCATAAACACAATATTGCCTTGAAAGTTCTCCAACAGCTCTGGCAGCTAGGCTTGCATCTTCTGCAAACTCAGCCGCTGCTTGAGCAGTAGAGAAAGCATCCTTAAATTTCATGTTCCAATTCATCTTGCCAACAGAAAAATTACCATTCCAATCTCCATGAAATGCTTGCCCATGTTCCAACCTTTCATCCTTGAAACCTAAGTGGCATGAACCACCATCATCAACACAATATTGCCTTGAAAGTTCTACAACAGCTCTGGCAGCTAGGCTTGGATGTTCTGTAAACTCAGCCACTGCTTGATCAGCAGAGGTAGCATTCTTAAATTTCATGTTCCAATTCTGCCTGCCAATATAAAATTTACCATCTCCTAGAAATGATTTCCCATGTTCCAACCTTTTATTCTTGAAACCTAAGTGACATGAACCACCATCATCAACAAAATATTGCCTTGAAAGTTCTATAATAGTTCTAGCAGCTAGGCTTGCATGTTCTGCAAACTCAGCCGCTGATTGAGAAGCAGAGGTAGAATCCTTAAATTTCATGTTCCTATTCTACCTGCCAACAAAAAAATTACCATTACCATCTCCAGGAAATGATTGCCCATGTTTCAACCTTTCATCCTTGAAACCTAAGTGGCATGAACTACCATAATCTACACAAAATTGCCTTAAAAGTTCCACAACAGCTCTAGCAGCTAGGCTTGCATGTTCTGCAAACTCAGCCGCTACTTGAGCAGCAGAGGTAGTATCCTTAAATTTCATGTTCCAATCCTACTTGCCAACAGAAAAATTACCATTACAATCTCCAGGAAATGCTTGCCCATGTTCCAACCTTTCATCCTTGAAACCTAAGTGGCATGAACCACCATTATCAACACAATATTGCCTTGAACCTTTTCCAACAACTCTGGTAGCTAAGCTTGCATGTTCTCCAAACTCAGCCGCTGCTTGAGCAGCAGAGGTAGCATCCTTAAATTTCATGTTCCAATACTGCCTGCCAACAGAAAAATTACCATTACCATCGCAAGGAAATGATTGCCCATGTTCCAACCTTTCATCCTTGAAACCTAAGTGGCATGAACCACCACCATCAACACAATATTGCCTTGAAAGTTCTACAACAGCTCTGGCAGCTAGGCTTGCAAGTTCTGCAAACTCAACCGCAACTTGAGCAGCAGAGGTAGTATCCTTAAATTTCATGTTCCAATTCTGCTTGCCAACAGAAAAATTACCATTACAATCTCCAGGAAATGCTTGCCCATGTTCCATCATTTCATCCTTGAAACCTAAGTGGCATGAACCACCATTACCAACACAATATTGCCTTGAAAGTTCTCCAATAGCTCTGGCAGCTAGGCTTGCATGTTCTGCAAACTCAGCCGCTGCTTGAGCAGCAGAAGTAGCATCCTTAAATTTCCCTTTCCAATACTGCCTACCAACAGAAAAATTACCATTACCATTTTAAGGAAATGCTTGCCTATGTTCCAACCTTTCATCCTTGAAACCTAAGTGGCATGAACCACCATCATAAACACAATATTGCCTTGAAAGTTCTCCAACAGCTCTGGCAGCTAGGCTTGCATGTTCTGCAAACTCAGCCGCTGCTTGAGCAGCGGAGGTAGTATCCTTAAATTTCATGTTCCAATTCTGCTTGCCAACAGAAAAATTACCATTACAATCTCCAGGAAATGCTTGCCCATGTTCCATCATTTCATCCTTGAAACCTAAGTGGCATGAACCACCATCACCAACACAATATTGCCTTGAAAGTTCTCCAATAGCTCTGGCAGCTAGGCTTGCATGTTCTGCAAACTCAGCCGCTGCTTGAGCAGCAGAAGTAGCATCCTTAAATTTCCTGTTCCAATACTGCCTACCAACAGAAAAATTACCATTACCATCTCAAGGAAATGATTGCCCATGTTCCAACCTTTTATCCTTGAAACCTAAGTGGCATGAACCACCATCATAAACACAATATTGCCTTGAAAGTTCTCCAACAGCTCTGGCAGCTAGGCTTGTATGTTCTGCAAACTCAGCCGCTGCTTGAGCAACAGAGGTAGTATCCTTGAATTTCATGTTCCAATTCTGCTTGCCAACAGAAAAATTACCATTACAATCTCCAGGAAATGCTTGCCCATGTTCCAACCTTTCATCCTTGAAACCTAAGTGGCATGAACAAGCATCATAAACACAATATTGCCTTGAAAGTTCTCCAACAGCTCTGGCAGCTAGGCTTGCATGTTCTGCAAACTCAGCCGCTGCTTGAGCAGTAGAGGAAGCATCCTTAAATTTCATGTTCCAATTCATCTTGCCAATAGAAAAATTACCATTCCCATCTCCAGGAAATGCTTGCCCATGTTCCAACCTTTCATCCTTGAAACCTAAGTGGTATGAACCGCCATTATCAACACAATATTGCTTGAAAGTTTTCCAACAACTCTGGCAGCTAGGCTTGCATGTTCTCCAAACTCAGTCACTACTTGAGCAGCAGAGGTAGCATCCTTAAATTTCATGTTACAATACTGCCTGCCAACAGAAATATTACCATTACCATCTCAAGGAAATGCTTGCCTATGTTCCAACCTTTCATCCTTGAAACCTAAGTGGCATGAACCACCATCTTAAACACAATATTGCCTTGAAAGTTCTCCAACAGCTCTGGCAGCTAGGCTTGCATGTTCTGCAAACTCAGCCGCTACTTGAGCAGCAGAGGTAGTATCCTTAAATTTCATGTTCCAATTCTGCTTGCCAACAGAAAAATTACCATTACAATCTCCAGGAAATGCTTGCCCATGTTCCATCATTTCATCCTTGAAACCTAAGTGGCATGAACCACCATCACCAACACAATATTGCCTTGAAAGTTCTCCAATAGCTCTGGCAGCTAGGCTTGCATGTTCTGCAAACTCAGCCGCTGCTTGAGCAGCAGAAGTAGCATCCTTAAATTTCCTGTTCCAATACTGCCTACCAACAGAACAATTACCATTACCATCTCAAGGAAATGATTGCCCATGTTCCAACCTTTTATCCTTGAAACATAAGTGGCATGAACCACCATCATAAACACAATATTGCCTTGAAAGTTCTCCAACAGCTCTGGCAGCTAGGCTTGTATGTTCTGCAAACTCAGCCGCTGCTTGAGCAACAGAGGTAGTATCCTTGAATTTCATGTTCCAATTCTGCTTGCCAACAGAAAAATTACCATTACAATCTCCAGGAAATGCTTGCCCATGTTCCAACCTTTCATCCTTGAAACCTAAGTGGCATGAACAAGCATCATAAACACAATATTGCCTTGAAAGTTCTCCAACAGCTCTGGCAGCTAGGCTTGCATGTTCTGCAAACTCAGCCGCTGCTTGAGCAGTAGAGGAAGCATCCTTAAATTTCATGTTCCAATTCATCTTGCCAATAGAAAAATTACCATTCCCATCTCCAGGAAATGCTTGCCCATGTTCCAACCTTTCATCCTTGAAACCTAAGTGGCATGAACCGCCATTATCAACACAATATTGCTTGAAAGTTTTCCAACAACTCTGGCAGCTAGGCTTGCATGTTCTCCAAACTCAGTCGCTACTTGAGCAGCAGAGGTAGCATCCTTAAATTTCATGTTACAATACTGCCTGCCAACAGAAATATTACCATTACCATCTCAAGGAAATGCTTGCCTATGTTCCAACCTTTCATCCTTGAAACCTAAGTGGCATGAACCACCATCTTAAACACAATATTGCCTTGAAAGTTCTCCAACAGCTCTGGCAGCTAGGCTTGCATGTTCTGCAAACTCAGCCGCTACTTGAGCAGCAGAGGTAGTATCCTTAAATTTCATGTTCCAATTCTGCTTGCCAATAGAAAAATTACCATTACAATCTCCAGGAAATGCTTGCCCATGTTCCATCATTTCATCCTTGAAACCTAAGTGGCATGAACCACCATCACCAACACAATATTGCCTTGAAAGTTCTCCAATAGCTCTGGCAGCTAGGCTTGCATGTTCTGCAAACTCAGCCGCTGCTTGAGCAGCAGAAGTAGCATCCTTAAATTTCCTGTTCCAATACTGCCTACCAACAGAACAATTACCATTACCATCTCAAGGAAATGATTGCCCATGTTCCAACCTTTTATCCTTGAAACCTAGGTGGCATGAACCACCATCATAAACACAATATTGCCTTGAAAGTTCTCCAACAGCTCTGGCAGCTAGGCTTGCATGTTCTGCAAACTCAGCCACTGCTTGAGCAGCAGAAGTAGCATCCTTAAATTTCCTGTTCCAATACTGCCTACCAACAGAAAAATTACCATTACCATCTCAAGGAAATGATTGCCCATGTTCCAACCTTTTATCCTTGAAACCTAAGTGGCATGAACCACCATCATAAACACAATATTGCCTTGAAAGTTATCCAACAGCTCTGGCACCTAGGCTTGCATGTTCTGCAAACTCAGCCGCTGCTTGAGCAGTAGAGGATGCATCCTTAAATTTCATGTTCCAATTCATCTTGCCAATAAAAAAATTACCATTCCCATCTCCAGGAAATGCTTGCCCATGTTCCAACCTTTCATCCTTGAAACCTAAGTGGCATGAACCACCATCATAAACACAATATTGCCTTGAAAGTTCTCCAACAGCTCTGGCAGCTAGGCTTGCATGTTCTGCAAACTCAGCCGCTGCTTGAGCAGCAGAGGTAGCATCTTTAAATTTCATGTTCCAATTCTGCTTGCCAACAGAAAAATTACCATTACAATCTCCAGGAAATGCTTGCCCATGTTCCATCATTTCATCCTTGAAACCTAAGTGGCATGAAGCACCATCACCAACACAATATTGCCTTGAAAGTTCTCCAATAGCTCTGGCAGCTAGGCTTGCATGTTCTGCAAACTCAGCCGCTGCTTGAGCAGCAGAAGTAGCATCCTTAAATTTCCTGTTCCAATACTGCCTACCAACAGAAAAATTACCATTACCATCTCAAGGAAATGATTGCCCATGTTCCAACCTTTTATCCTTGAAACCTAAGTGGCATGAACCACCATCATAAACACAATATTGCCTTGAAAGTTCTCCAACAGCTCTGGCAGCTAGGCTTGCATGTTCTGCAAACTCAGCCGCTGCTTGAGCAACAGAGGTAGTATCCTTGAATTTCATGTTCCAATTCTGCTTGCCAACAGAAAAATTACCATTACAATCTCCAGGAAATGCTTGCCCATGTTCCAACCTTTCATCCTTGAAACCTAAGTGGCATGAACAAGCATCATAAACATAATATTGCCTTGAAAGTTCTCCATCAGCTCTGGCAGCTAGGCTTGCATGTTCTGCAAACTCAGTCGCTGCTTGAGCAGTAGAGGAAGCATCCTTAAATTTCATGTTCCAATTCATCTTGCCAATAGAAAAATTACCATTTCCATCTCCAGGAAATGCTTGCCCATGTTCCAACCTTTCATCCTTGAAACCTAAGTGGCATGAACCGCCATTATCAACACAATATTGCTTGAAAGTTTTCCAACAACTCTGGCAGCTAGGCTTGCATGTTCTCCAAACTCAGTCGCTACTTGAGTAGCAGAGGTAGCATCCTTAAATTTCATGTTACAATACTGCCTGCCAACAGAAATATTACCATTACCATCTCAAGGAAATGCTTGCCTATGTTCCAACCTTTCATCCTTGAAACCTAAGTGGCATGAACCACCATCATAAACACAATATTGCCTTGAAAGTTCTCCAACAGCTCTGGCAGCTAGGCTTGCATGTTCTGCAAACTCAGCCGCTACTTGAGCAGCAGAGGTAGTATCCTTAAATTTCATGTTCCAATTCTGCTTGCCAACAGAAAAATTACCATTACAATCTCCAGGAAATGCTTGCCCATGTTCCATCATTTCATCCTTGAAACCTAAGTGGCATGAACCACCATCACCAACATAATATTGCCTTGAAAGTTCTCCAATAGCTCTGGCAGCTAGGCTTGCATGTTCTGCAAACTCAGCCGCTGCTTGAGCGGCAGAAGTAGCATCCTTAAATTTCATGTTCCAATACTGCCTACCAACAGAAAAATTACCATTACCATCTCAAGGAAATGATTGCCCATGTTCCAACCTTTTATCCTTGAAACCTAAGTGGCATGAACCACCATCATAAACACAATATTGCCTTGAAAGTTCTCCAACAGCTCTGGCAGCTAGGCTTGCATGTTCTGCAAACTCAGCCACTGCTTGAGCAGCAGAAGTAGCATCCTTAAATTTCCTGTTCCAATACTGCCTACCAACAGAAAAATTACCATTACCATCTCAAGGAAATGATTGCCCATGTTCCAACCTTTTATCCTTGAAACCTAAGTGGCATGAACCACCATCATAAACACAATATTGCCTTGAAAGTTCTCCAACAGCTCTGGCACCTAGGCTTGCATGTTCTGAAACTCAGCCACTGCTTGAGCAGTAGAGGAAGCATCCTTAAATTTCATGTTCCAATTCATCTTGCCAATAGAAAAATTACCATTCCCATCTCCAGGAAATGCTTGCCCATGTTCCAACCTTTCATCCTTGAAAGCTAAGTGGCATGAACCACCATCATAAATACAATATTGCCTTGAAAGTTCTCCAACAGCTCTGGCAGCTAGGCTTGCATGTTCTGCAAACTCAGCCGCTGCTTGAGCAGCAGAGGTAGCATCTTTAAATTTCATGTTCCAATTCTGCCTGCCAACAGAAAAATTACCATTACAATCTCCAGGAAATGCTTGCCCATGTTCCATCATTTCATCCTTGAAACCTAAGTGGCATGAACCATTATCACCAACACAATATTTCCTTGAAAGTTCTCCAATAGCTCTGGCAGCTAGGCTTGCATGTTCTGCAAACTCAGCCGCTGCTTGAGCAGCAGAAGTAGCATCCTTAAATTTCCTGTTCCAATACTGCCTACCAACAGAAAAATTACCATTACCATCTCAAGGAAATGATTGCCCATGTTCCAACCTTTTATCCTTGAAACCTAAGTGGCATGAACCACCATCATAAACACAATATTGCCTTGAAAGTTCTCCAACAGCTCTGGCACCTAGGCTTGCATGTTCTGCAAACTCAGCCGCTGCTTGAGCAACAGAGGTAGTATCCTTGAATTTCATGTTCCAATTCTGCTTGCCAACAGAAAAATTACCATTACAATCTCCAGGAAATGCTTGCCCATGTTCCAACCTTTCATCCTTGAAACCTAAGTGGCATGAACAACCATCATAAACACAATATTGCCTTGAAAGTTCTCCAACAGCTTTGGCAGCTAGGCTTGCATGTTCTGCAAACTCAGCCGCTGCTTGAGCAGTAGAGGAAGTATCCTTAAATTTCATGTTCCAATTCATCTTGCCAAAAGAAAAATTACCATTCCCATCTCAAGGAAATGCTTGCCCATGTTCCAACCTTTCATCCTTGAAACCTAAGTGGCATGAACCACCATCATAAACACAATATTGCCTTGAAAGTTCTCCAACAGCTCTGGCAGCTAGGTTTGCATGTTCTGCAAACTCAGCCACTACTTGAGCAGCAGAGGTAGTATCCTTAAATTTCATGTTCCAATTCTGCTTGCAAACAGAAAAATTACCATTACAATCTCCAGGAAAAGCTTGCCCATGTTCCATCATTTCATCCTTGAAACCTATGTGGCATGAACCATCATCCCCAACACAATATTGCCTTGAAAGTTCTCCAATAGCTCTGGCAGCTAGGCTTGCATGTTCTGCAAACTCAGCCGCTGCTTGAGCAGCAGAAGTAGCATCCTTAAATTTCCCTTTCCAATACTGCCTACCAACAGAAAAATTACCATTACCATCTCAAGGAAATTCTTGCTTATATTCCAACCTTTCATCCTTGAAACTTAAGTGGCATGAACCACCATCATAAACACAATATTGCCTTGAAAGTTCTCCAACAGCTCTGGCAGCTAGGCTTGCATGTTCTGCAAACTCAGCCGCTGCTTGAGCAGTAGAGGTAGCATCTTTAAATTTCATGTTCCAATTCTGCTTGCCAACAGAAAAATAACTATTACAATCTCCAGGAAATGCTTGCCCATATTCCATCATTTCATCCTTGAAACCTAAGTGGCATGAACCACCATCACCAACACAATATTGCCTTGAAAGTTCTCCAATAGCTCTGGCAGCTAGGCTTTCATGTTCTGCAAACTCAGCCGCTGCTTGAGCAGTAGAAGTAGCATCCTTAAATTTCCTGTTCCAATACTGCCTACCAATAGAAAAATTACCATTACCATCTCAAGGAAATGATTGCCCATGTTCCAACCTTTTATCCTTGAAACCTAAGTGGCATGAACCACCATGATAAACACAATATTGCCTTGAAAGTTCTCCAACAGCTCTGGCAGCTAGGCTTGCATGTTCTGCAAACTCAGCCGCTGCTTGAGCAGAAAAGGTAGTATCCTTGAATTTCATGTTCCAATTCTGCTTGCCAACAGAAAAATTTCCATTACAATCTCCAGGAAATGCTTGCCCATGTTCCAACCTTTCATCCTTGAAACCTAAGTGGCATGAACAACCATCATAAACACAATATTGCCTTGAAATTTCTCCAACAGCTCTGGCAGCTAGGCTTGCATGTTCTGCAAACTCAGCCGCTGCTTGAGCAGTAGAGGAAGCATCCTTAAATTTCATGTTCCAATTCATCTTGCCAGTAGAAAAATTACCATTCCCATCTCCAGGAAATGCTTGCCCATGTTCCAACCTTTCATCCTTGAAACCTAAGTGGCATGAACCACCATTATCAACACAATATTGCTTGAAAGTTTTCCAAAAACTCTGGCAGCTAGGCTTGCATGTTCTCCAAACTCAGTCGCTACTTGATCAGCAGAGGTAGCATCCTTAAATTTCATGTTCCAATACTGCCTGCCAACAGAAATATTACCATTACCATCTCAAGGAAATTCTTGCCTATGTTCCAACCTTTCATCCTTGAAACTTAAGTGGCATGAACCACCATCATAAACACAATATTGCCTTGAAAGTTCTCCAACAGCTCTGGCAGCTAGGCTTGCATGTTCTGCAAACTCAGCCGCTGCTTGAGCAGTAGAGGTAGCATCTTTAAATTTCATGTTCCAATTCTGCTTGCCAACAGAAAAATTACCATTACAATCTCCAGGAAATGCTTGCCCATATTCCATCATTTCATCCTTGAAACCTAAGTGGCATGAACCACCATCACCAACACAATATTGCCTTGAAAGTTCTCCAATAGCTCTGGCAGCTAGGCTTTCATGTTCTGCAAACTCAGCCGCTGCTTGAGCAGTAGAAGTAGCATCCTTAAATTTCCTGTTCCAATACTGCCTACCAACAGAAAAATTACCATTACCATCTCAAGGAAATGATTGCCCATGTTCCAACCTTTTATCCTTGAAACCTAAGTGGCATGAACCACCATGATAAACACAATATTGCCTTGAAAGTTCTTCAACAGCTCTGGCAGCTAGGCTTGCATGTTCTGCAAACTCAGCCGCTGCTTGAGCAGCAAAGGTAGTATCCTTGAATTTCATGTTCCAATTCTGCTTGCCAACAGAAAAATTACCATTACAATCTCCAGGAAATGCTTGCCCATGTTCCAACCTTTCATCCTTGAAACCTAAGTGGCATGAACAACCATCATAAACACAATATTGCCTTGAAATTTCTCCAACAGCTCTGGCAGCTAGGCTTGCATGTTCTGCAAACTCAGCCGCTGCTTGAGCAGTAGAGGAAGCATCCTTAAATTTCATGTTCCAATTCATCTTGCCAACAGAAAAATTACCATTCCCATCTCTAGGAAATGCTTGCCCATGTTCTAACCTTTCATCCTTGAAACCTAAGTGGCATGAACCACCATTATCAACACAATATTGCTTGAAAGTTTTCCAACAACTATGGCAGCTAGGCTTGCATGTTCTCCAAACTCAGTCCCTACTAGAGCAGCAGAGGTAGCATCCTTAAATTTCATGTTCCAATACTGCCTCCCAACAGAAATATTACCATTACCATCTCAAGGAAATGCTTGCCTATGTTCCAACCTTTCATCCTTGAAACCTAAGTGGCATAAACCAACATCATAAACACAATATTGCCTTGAAAGTTCTCCAACAGCTCTGGCAGCTAGGCTTGCATTTTTTGCAAACTCAGCCGCTACTTAAGCAGCAGAGGTAGTATCCTTAAATTTCATGTTCCAATTCTGCTTGCCAACAGAAAAATTACCATTACAATCTCCAGGAAATGCTTGCCCATGTTCCATCATTTCATCCTTGAAACCTAAGTGGCATGAACCACCATCACCAACACAATATTGCCTTGAAAGTTCTCCAATAGCTCTGGCAGCTAGGCTTGCATGTTCTGCAAACTCAGCCGCTGCTTGAGCAGCAGAGGTAGTATCCTTAAATTTCATGTTCTAATTCTGCTTGCCAACAGAAAAATTACCATTACAATCTCCAGGAAATGCTTGCCCATGTTCCATCATTTCATCCTTGAAACCTAAGTGGCATGAACCACCATCACCAACACAATATTGCCTTGAAAGTTCTCCAATAGCTCTGGCAGCTAGGCTTGCATGTTCTGCAAACTCAGCCACTGCTTGACAGCAGAAGTAGCATCCTTAAATTTCCCTTTCCAATACTCCCTACCAATAGAAAAATTACCATTACCATCTCAAGGAAATGCTTGCCTATGTTCCAACCTTTCATCTTTGAAACCTAAGTGGCATGAACCACCATGATAAACACAATATTGCCTTGAAAGTTCTCCAACAGCTCTGGCAGGCTTGCATGTTCTGCAAACTCAGCCGCTGCTTGAGCAGCAGAGGTAGTATCCTTAAATTTCATGTTCCAATTCTGCTTGCCAACAGAAAAATTACCATTACAATCTCCAGGGAATGCTTGCCCATGTTCCATCATTTCATCCTTGAAACCTAAGTGGCATGAACCACCATCACCAACACAATATTGCCTTGAAAGTTCTCCAATAGCTCTGGCAGCTAGGCTTGCATGTTCTGCAAACTCAGCCGCTGCTTGAGCAGCAGAAGTAGCATCCTTAAATTTCTTGTTCTAATACTGCCTACCAACAGAAAAATTACCATTACCATCTCAAGGAAATGATTGCCCATGTTCCAACCTTTTATCTTTGAAACCTAAGTTGCATGAGCCACCATCAAAAACACAATATTACCTTGAAAGTTCTCCAACAGCTCTGGCAGCTAGGCTTGCATGTTCTGCAAACTCAGCCGCTGCTTGAGCAGCAGATGTAGTATCCTTAAATTTCATGTTCCAATTCTGCTTGCCAATAGAAAAATTACCATTACAATCTCCAGGAAATGCTTGCCCATGTTCCATCATTTCATCCTTGAAACCTAAGTGGCATGAACCACCATCACCAACACAATATTGCCTTGAAAGTTCTCCAATAGGTCTGGCAGCTAGGCTTGCATGTTCTGCAAACTTAGCCGCTGCTTGAGCAGCAGAAGTAGCATCCTTCAATTTCCCTTTCCAATACTGCCTACCAACAGAATAATTACCATTACCATCTCAAGGAAATGCTTGCCTATGTTCCAACCTTTCATCTGGCAGCTAGGCTTGTATGTTCTTCAAACTCAGCCACTGCTTGAGCAGCAGAGGTAGTAACCTTATATTTCATGTTCCAATTCTGCTTGCCAACAGAAAAATTACAATTACCATCTCCAGGAAATGCTTGCCCATGTTCCAACCTTTCATCCTTGAAACCTAAGTGGCATGAACCACCATCATCAACACAATATTGCCTTGAAAGTTCTCCAATAGCTTTGGCAGCTAGGCTTGCATATTCTCCAAACTCAGCCGCTGTTTGAGCAGCAGAGGTAGCATCCTTAAATTTCCTGTTCCAATACTGCCTACCAACAGAAAATTTACCATTACCATCTCAAGGAAATGATTGCCCATGTTCCAACCTTTCATCCTTGAAACCTAAGTGGCATGAACCACCATCATCAACACAATATTGCCTTGAAAGTTCTACAACAGCTCTGGCAACTAGGCTTGCATGTTCTGCAAACTCAGCCGCTGCTTGAGCAGCAGAGGTAGCATCCTTAAATTTCATGTTCCAATTCTTCTTACGAACATAATAATTACCATTACCATCTCCAGGAAATGCTTGCCCATGTTCCAACCTTTCATCCTTGAAACCTAAGTGGCATGAACCACCATCATCAACACAATATTGCCTTGAAAGTTCTCCAATAGCTCTGGCAGCTAGGCTTGTATGTTCTACAAACTCAGCCACTGCTTGAGCAGCAGAGGTAGTAACCTTATATTTCATGTTCCAATTCTGCTTGCCAACAGAAAAATTACAATTACCATCTCCAGGAAATGCTTGCCCATGTTCCAACCTTTCATCCTTGAAACCTAAGTGGCATGAACCACCATCATCAACACAATGTTGCCTTGAAAGTTCTCCAATAGCTCTGGCAGCTAGGCTTGTATGTTCTTCAAACTCAGCCACTGCTTGAGCAGCAGCGGTAGTAACCTTATATTTCATGTTCCAATTCTGCTTGCCAACAGAAAAATTACAATTACCATCTCCAGGAAATGCTTGCCCATGTTCCAACCTTTCATCCTTGAAACCTAAGTGGCATGAACCACCATCATCAACACAATATTGCCTTGAAAGTTCTCCAATAGCTTTGGCAGCTAGGCTTGCATATTCTCCAAACTCAGCCGCTGTTTGAGCAGCAGAGGTAGCATCCTTAAATTTCCTGTTCCAATACTGCCTACCAACAGAAAATTTACCATTACCATCTCAAGGAAATGATTGCCCATGTTCCAACCTTTCATCCTTGAAACCTAAGTGGCATGAACCACCATCATCAACACAATATTGCCTTGAAAGTTCTACAACAGCTCTGGCAGCTAGGCTTGCATGTTCTGCAAACTCAGCCGCTGCTTGAGCAGCAGAGGTAGCATCCTTAAATTTCATGTTCCAATTCTTCTTACGAACATAATAATTACCATTACCTTCTCCAGGAAATGCTTGCCCATGTTCCAACCTTTCATCCTTGAAACCTAAGTGGCATGAACCACCATCATCAACACAATATTGCCTTGAAAGTTCTCCAATAGCTCTGGCAGCTAGGCTTGTATGTTCTACAAACTCAGCCACTGCTTGAGCAGCAGAGGTAGTAACCTTATATTTCATGTTCCAATTCTGCTTGCCAACAGAAAAATTACAATTACCATCTCTAGGAAATGCTTGCCCATGTTCCAACCTTTCATCCTTGAATCCTAAGTGGCATGAACCACCATCATCAACACAATATTGCCTTGAAAGTTCTCTAATAGCTCTGGCAGCTAGGCTTGCATATTCTCCAAACTCAGCCGATGTTTGAGCAGCAGAGGTAGCATCCTTAAATTTCCTATTCCAATACTGCCTACCAACAGAATATTTACCATTACCATCACAAGGAAATGATTGCCCATGTTCCAACCTTTCATCCTTGAAACCTAAGTGGCATAAATCACCATCATCAACACAATATTGCCTTGAAAGTTCTACAACAGCTCTGGCAGCTAGGTTTGCATGTTCTGCAAACTCAGCCACTGCTTGAGCAGCAGAGGTAGCATCCTTAAATTTCATGTTCCAATTCTTGTTACCAACATAATAATTACCATTACCATCTCCAGGAAATGCTTGCCCATGTTCCAACCTTTCATCCTTGAAACCTAAGTGGCATGAACCACCATCATCAACACAGTATTGCCTTGAAAGTTCTCCAATAGCTCTGGCAGCTAGGCTTGCATATTCTCCAAACTCAGCCGTTGTTTGAGCAGCCGAGGTAGCATCCTTAAATTTCCTATTCCAATACTGCCTACCAACAGAATATTTACCATTACCATCACAAGGAAATGATTGCCCATGTTCCAACCTTTCATCCTTGAAACCTAAGTGGCATGAACCACCATTATCAACATAATATTGCCTTGAAAGTTCTCCAATAGCTCTGGCAGCTAGGCTTTTATGTTCTGCAAACTCAGCCACTGCTTGAGCAGCAGAGGTAGTATCCTTAAATATTATGTTCCAATTCTTCTTGCCAACAGAAAATTTACCATTACCATCTCCAGGAAATACTTGCCCATGTTCCAACCTTTCATCCCTGAAACCTAAGTGGCATGAACCACCATCATCAACACAATATTGCCTTGAAAGTTCTACAACAGCTCTGGCAACTAGGCTTGCATGTTCTGCAAACTCAGCCGCTGCTTGAGCAGCAGAGGTAGCATCCTTAAATTTCATGTTACAATTCTTCTTACGAACATAATAATTACCATTACCATCTCCAGGAAATGCTTGCCCATGTTCCAACCTTTCATCCTTGAAACCTAAGTGGCATGAACCACCATCATCAACACAATATTGCCTTGAAAGTTCTCCAATAGCTCTGGCAGCTAGGCTTGTATGTTCTACAAACTCAGCCACTGCTTGAGCAGCAGAGGTAGTAACCTTATATTTCATGTTCCAATTCTGCTTGCCAACAGAAAAATTACAATTACCATCTCCAGGAAATGCTTGCCCATGTTCCAACCTTTCATCCTTGAAACCTAAGTGGCATGAACCACCATCATCAACACAATGTTGCCTTGAAAGTTCTCCAATAGCTCTGGCAGCTAGGCTTGTATATTCTTCAAACTCAGCCACTGCTTGAGCAGCAGAGGTAGTAACCTTATATTTCATGTTCCAATTCTGCTTGCCAACAGAAAAATTACAATTACCATCTCCAGGAAATGCTTGCCCATGTTCCAACCTTTCATCCTTGAAACCTAAGTGGCATGAACCACCATCATCAACACAATATTGCCTTGAAAGTTCTCCAATAGCTTTGGCAGCTAGGCTTGCATATTCTCCAAACTCAGCCGCTGTTTGAGCAGCAGAGGTAGCATCCTTAAATTTCCTGTTCCAATACTGCCTACCAACAGAAAATTTACCATTACCATCTCAAGGAAATGATTGCCCATGTTCCAACCTTTCATCCTTGAAACCTAAGTGGCATGAACCACCATCATCAACACAATATTGCCTTGAAAGTTCTACAACAGCTCTGGCAGCTAGGCTTGCATGTTCTGCAAACTCAGCCGCTGCTTGAGCAGCAGAGGTAGCATCCTTAAATTTCATGTTCCAATTCTGCCTGCCAACAGAAAAATTACCATTACCATCTCCAGGAAATGATTGCCCATGTTCCAACCTTTCATCCTTGAAACCTAAGTGGCATGAACCACCATCATCAACACAATATTGCCTTGAAAGTTCTACAACAGCTCTGGCAGCTAGGCTTGCATGTTCTGCAAACTCAGCCGCTGCTTGAGCAGCAGAGGTAGCATCCTTAAATTTCATGTTCCAATTCTGCCTGCCAACAGAAAAATTACCATTACCATCTCCAGGAAATGATTGCCCATGTTCCAACCTTTCATCCTTGAAACCTAAGTGGCATGAACCACCATTATCAACATAATATTGCCTTGAAAGTTCTCCAATAGCTCTGGCAGCTAGGCTTTTATGTTCTGCAAACTCAGCCACTGCTTGAGCAGCAGAGGTAGTATCCTTAAATATTATGTTCCAATTCTTCTTGCCAACAGAAAATTTACCATTACCATCTCCAGGAAATACTTGCCCATGTTCCAACCTTTCATCCCTGAAACCTAAGTGGCATGAACCACCATCATCAACACAATATTGCCTTGAAAGTTCTCCAACAGTTCTGGCAGCTAGGCTTGCATGTTCTCCAAACTCAATCGCTGCTTGAGCAGCAGAGGTAGCATCCTTAAATTTTCTGTTCCAATACTGCCTACCAACAGAAAAATTACCATTACCATCTCAAGGAAATAATTTCCCATGTTCCAATCTTTCATCCTTGAAACCTAAGTGGCATGAACCACCATCATCAACACTATATTGCCTTGAAAGTTCTACAACAGCTCTGGCAGCTAGGATTGCATGTTCTGCAAACTCATTTGCTGCTTGAGCAGCAGAGGCAGCATGCTTAAATTTCATGTTCCAATTCTTATTGCCAATAGAAAAATTATCATAACCATCTCCAGACAATGCTTGCCCATGTTCCAACCTTTCATCCTTGAAACCTAAGTGGTATGAACCACCATCATCAACACAATATTTCCTTAAAAGTTCTACAACAGCTCTGGCAGCTAGGCTTGCATGTTCTGCAAACTCAGCCGCTGCTTGAGCAACAGAGGTAGCATCCTTAAATTTCATGTTCCAATTCTTCTTACCAACATAATAATTACCATTACCATCTCCAGGAAATGCTTGCCCATGTTCCAACCTTTCATCCTTGAAACGTAAGTGGCATGAACCACCATCATCAACACAATATTGCCTTGAAAGTTCTCCAATAGCTCTGGCAGCTAGGCTTGTATGTTCTGCAAACTCAGCCACTACTTGAGCAGCAGAGGTAGTATCCTTAAATATCATGTTCCAATTCTTCTTGCCAATAGAAAAATTACCATTACCATCTCAAGGAAATACTTGCCCATGTTCCAACCTTTCATCCTTGAAACCTAAGTGGCATGAACCACCATCATCAACATAATATTGCCTTGAAAGTTCTCCAATAGCTCTGGCAGCTAGGCTTTTATGTTCTGCAAACTCAGCCACTGCTTGAGCAGCAGAGGTAGTATCCTTAAATATCATGTTCCAATTCTTCTTGCCAACAGAAAAATTACCATTACCATCTCCAGGAAATACTTGCCCATGTTCCAACCTTTCATCCCTGAAACCTAAGTGGCATGAACCACCATCATCAACACAATATTGCCTTGAAAGTTCTCCAACAGCTCTGGCAGCTAGGCTTGCATGTTCTCCAAACTCAATCGCTGCTTGTGCAGCAGAGGTAGCATCCTTAAATTTCCTGTTCCAATACTGCCTACCAGCAGAAAAATTACCATTACCATCTCAAGGAATGATTTCCTATGTTCCAATCTTTCATCCTTGAAACCTAAGTGGCATGAACCACCACCATCAACACTATATTACCTTGAAAGTTCTACAACAGCTCTGGCAGCTAGGATTGCATGTTCTGCAAACTCATTTGCTGCTTGAGCAGCAGAGGCAGCATGCTTAAATTTCATGTTCCAATTCTTATTGCCAATAGAAAAATTATCATAACCATCTCCAGACAATGCTTGCCCATGTTCCAACCTTTCATCCTTAAAACCTAAGTGGTATGAACCACCATCATCAACACAATATTGCCTTAAAAGTTCTACAACAGCTCTGGCAGCTAGGCTTGCATGTTCTGCAAACTCAGCCGCTGTTTGAGCAGCAGAGGTAGCATCCTTAAATTTCATGTTCCAATTCTTCTTACCAACATAATAATTACCATTACCATCTCCAGGAAATGCTTGCCCATGTTCCAACCTTTCATCCTTGAAACCTAAGTGGCATGAACCACCATCATCATCACAATATTGCCTTGAAAGTTCTCCAATAGCTCTGGCAGCTAGGCTTGTATGTTCTGCAAACTCAGCCACTACTTGAGCAGCAGAGGTAGTATCCTTAAATATCATGTTCCAATTCTTCTTGCCAACAGAAAAATTACCATTACCATCTCCAGGAAATACTTGCCCATGTTCCAACCTTTCATCCCTGAAACCTAAGTGGCATGAACCACCATCATCAACACAATATTGCCTTGAAAGTTCTCCAACAGTTCTGGCAGCTAGGCTTGCATGTTCTCCAAACTCAATCGCTGCTTGAGCAGCAGAGGTAGCATCCTTAAATTTTCTGTTCCAATACTGCCTACCAACAGAAAAATTACCATTACCATCTCAAGGAAATAATTTCCCATGTTCCAATCTTTCATCCTTGAAACCTAAGTGGCATGAACCACCATCATCAACACTATATTGCCTTGAAAGTTCTACAACAGCTCTGGTAGCTAGGATTGCATGTTCTGCAAACTCATTTGCTGCTTGAGCAGCAGAGGCAGCATGCTTAAATTTCATGTTCCAATTCTTATTGCCAAAAGAAAAATTACCATAACCATCTCCAGACAATGCTTGCCCATGTTCCAGCCTTTCATCCTTGAAACCTAAGTGGCATGAACCACCATCATCAACACAATATTGCCTTGAAAGTTCTCCAATAGCTCTGGCAGCTAGGCTTGTATGTTCTGCAAACTCAGCCACTGCTTGAGCAGCAGAGGTAGTATCCTTAAATTTCATGTTCCAATTATGCTTGCCGACAGAAAAATTACCATTACCATCTCCAGGAAATGCTTGCCCATGTTCCAACCTTTTATCCTTGAAACCGAAGTGACATGAACCACCATCATCAACACAATATTGCCTTGAAAGTTCTCCAACAGCTCTGGCAGCTAGCCTTGCATGTTCTCTAACATCAGCCGCTGCTTGAGCAGCAGAGGTAGCATCCTTAAATTTCATGTTCCAATACTGCCTACCAACAGAAAAATTGCCATTACCATCTCCAAGAAATGATTGCCCATGTTTCAACCTTTCATTCTTGAAACCTAAGTGGCATCAACCACCATCATCAACACAATATTGCCTTGAAAGTTGCACAACAGCTCTGGCAGCTAGGCTTGCATGTTCTGCAAACTCAGCCGCTACTTGAGCAGCAGAGGTAGTATCCTTAAATATCATGTTCCAATTCTGCTTGCCAACAGAAAAATTACCATTACCATCTCCAGGAAATACTTCCCCATGTTCCAACCTTTCATCCTTGAAACCTAAGTGGCATGAACCACCATCATCAACACAATATTGCCTTGAAAGTTCTCCAACAGTTCTGGCAGCTAGGCTTGCATGTTCTCCAAACTCAATCGCTGCTTGAGCAGCAGAGGTAGCATCCTTAAATTTCCTGTTCCAATACTGCCTACCAACAGAAAAATTACCATTACCATCTCAAGGAAATGATTGCCCATGTTCCAATCATTCATCCTTCAAACCTAAGTGGCATGAACCACCATCATCAACACTATATTGCCTTTAAAGTTCTACAACAGCTTTGGCAGCTAGGATTGCATGTTCTTCAAACTCATTTGCTGCTTGAGCAGCAGAGGCATCATGCTTAAATTTCATCTTCCAATTCTTATTGCCAATAGAAAAATTACCATAGCCATCTCCAGGCAATGCTTGCCCATGTTCCAACCTTTCATCCTTGAAACATAAGTGGTATGAACCACCATCATCTACACAATATTGCCTTGAAAGTTCTCCAATAGCTCTGGCAGCTAGGCTTGTATGTTCTGCAAACTCAGCCACTGCCTGAGCAGCAGAGGTAGTAACCTTATATTTCATGTTCCAATTCTGCTTTCCAACAGAAAAATTACAATTACCTTCTCCAGGAAATGCTTGCCCATGTTCCAACCTTTCATCCTTGAAACCTAAGTGGCATGAACCACCATCATCAACACAATATTGCCTTGAAAGTTCTCCAATAGCTCTGGCAGCTAGGCTTGCATATTCTCCAAACTCAGCCGCTGTTTGAGCAGCAGAGGTAGCATCCTTAAATTTCCTGTTCCAATACTGCCTACCAACAGAAAAATTACCATTACCATCTCAAGGAAATAATTTCCCATGTTCCAATCTTTCATCCTTGAAACCTAAGTGGCATGAACCACCATCATCAATACTATATTGCCTTGAAAGTTCTACAACAGCTCTGGCAGCTAGGATGGCATGTTCTTCAAACTCATTTGCTGCTTGAGCAGCAGAGGCAGCATGCTTAAATTTCATGTTCCAATTCTTATTGCCAATAGAAAAATTACCATAACCATCTCCAGACAATGCTTGCCCATGTTCCAGCCTTTCATCCTTGAAACCTAAGTGGCATGAACCACCATCATCAACACAATATTGCCTTGAAAGTTCTCCAATAGCTCTGGCAGCTAGGCTTGTATGTTCTGCAAACTCAGCCACTGCTTGAGCAGCAGAGGTAGTATCCTTAAATTTCATGTTCCAATTATGCTTGCCGACAGAAAAATTACCATTACCATCTCCAGGAAATGCTTGCCCATGTTCCAACCTTTTATCCTTGAAACCGAAGTGACATGAACCACCATCATCAACACAATATTGCCTTGAAAGTTCTCCAACAGCTCTGGCAGCTAGCCTTGCATGTTCTCTAACATCAGCCGCTGCTTGAGCAGCAGAGGTAGCATCCTTAAATTTCATGTTCCAATACTGCCTACCAACAGAAAAATTACCATTACCATCTCCAAGAAATGATTGCCCATGTTTCAACCTTTCATTCTTGAAACCTAAGTGGCATCAACCACCATCATCAACACAATATTGCCTTGAAATTTGCACAACAGCTCTGGCAGCTAGGCTTGCATGTTCTGCAAACTCAGCCGCTACTTGAGCAGCAGAGGTAGTATCCTTAAATATCATGTTCCAATTCGGCTTGCCAACAGAAAAATTACCATTACCATCTCCAGGAAATACTTCCCCATGTTCCAACCTTTCATCCTTGAAACCTAAGTGGCATGAACCACCATCATCAACACAATATTGCCTTGAAAGTTCTCCAACAGTTCTGGCAGCTAGGCTTGCATGTTCTCCAAACTCAATCGCTGCTTGAGCAGCAGAGGTAGCATCCTTAAATTTCCTGTTCCAATACTGCCTACCAACAGAAAAATTACCATTACCATCTCAAGGAAATGATTGCCCATGTTCCAATCATTCATCCTTCAAACCTAAGTGGCATGAACCACCATCATCAACACTATATTGCCTTTAAAGTTCTACAACAGCTCTGGCAGCTAGGATTGCATGTTCTTCAAACTCATTTGCTGCTTGAGCAGCAGAGGCAGCATGCTTAAATTTCATCTTCCAATTCTTATTGCCAATAGAAAAATTACCATAGCCATCTCCAGGCAATGCTTGCCCATGTTCCAACCTTTCATCCTTGAAACATAAGTGGTATGAACCACCATCATCTACACAATATTGCCTTGAAAGTTCTCCAATAGCTCTGGCAGCTAGGCTTGTATGTTCTGCAAACTCAGCCACTGCTTGAGCAGCAGAGGTAGTAACCTTATATTTCATGTTCCAATTCTGCTTTCCAACAGAAAAATTACAATTACCTTCTCCAGGAAATGCTTGCCCATGTTCCAACCTTTCATCCTTGAAACCTAAGTGGCATGAACCACCATCATCAGCACAATATTGCCTTGAAAGTTCTCCAATAGCTCTGGCAGCTAGGCTTGCATATTCTCCAAACTCAGCCGCTGTTTGAGCAGCAGAGGTAGCATCCTTAAATTTCCTGTTCCAATACTGCCTACCAACAGAAAAATTACCATTACCATCTCAAGGAAATAATTTCCCATGTTCCAATCTTTCATCCTTGAAACCTAAGTGGCATGAACCACCATCATCAATACTATATTGCCTTGAAAGTTCTACAACAGCTCTGGCAGCTAGGATGGCATGTTCTACAAACTCATTTGCTGCTTGAGCAGCAGAGGCAGCATGCTTAAATTTCATGTTCCAATTCTTATTGCCAATAGAAAAATTACCATAACCATCTCCAGACAATGCTTGCCCATGTTCCAGCCTTTCATCCTTGAAACCTAAGTGGCATGAACCACCATCATCAACACAATATTGCCTTGAAAGTTCTCCAATAGCTCTGGCAGCTAGGCTTGTATGTTCTGCAAACTCAGCCACTGCTTGAGCAGCAGAGGTAGTATCCTTAAATTTCATGTTCCAATTATGCTTGCCGACAGAAAAATTACCATTACCATCTCCAGGAAATGCTTGCCCATGTTCCAACCTTTTATCCTTGAAACCGAAGTGACATGAACCACCATCATCAACACAATATTGCCTTGAAAGTTCTCCAACAGCTCTGGCAGCTAGCCTTGCATGTTCTCTAACATCAGCCACTGTTTGAGCAGCAGAGGTAGCATCCTTAAATTTCATGTTCCAATACTGCCTACCAACAGAAAAATTACCATTACCATCTCCAAGAAATGATTGCCCATGTTTCAACCTTTCATTCTTGAAACCTAAGTGGCATCAACCACCATCATCAACACAATATTGCCTTGAAAGTTGCACAACAGCTCTGGCAGCTAGGCTTGCATGTTCTGCAAACTCAGCCGCTACTTGAGCAGCAGAGGTAGTATCCTTAAATATCATGTTCCAATTCTGCTTGCCAACAGAAAAATTACCATTACCATCTCCAGGAAATACTTCCCCATGTTCCAACCTTTCATCCTTGAAACCTAAGTGGCATGAACCACCATCATCAACACAATATTGCCTTGAAAGTTCTCCAACAGCTCTGGCAGCTAGGCTTGCATGTTCTGCAAAGTCAGCCGCTGCTTGAGCAGCAGAGGTAGCATCCTTAAATTTCATGTTCCAATTCTGCCTGCCAACAGAAAAATTACCATTACTATCTCCAGGAAATGATTGCCCATGTTCCAATCATTCATCCTTCAAACCTAAGTGGCATGAACCACCATCATCAACACTATATTGCCTTTAAAGTTCTACAACAGCTCTGGCAGCTAGGATTGCATGTTCTTCAAACTCATTTGCTGCTTGAGCAGCAGAGGCAGCATGCTTAAATTTCATCTTCCAATTCTTATTGCCAATAGAAAAATTACCATAGCCATCTCCAGGCAATGCTTGCCCATGTTCCAACCTTTCATCCTTGAAACATAAGTGGTATGAACCACCATCATCTACACAATATTGCCTTGAAAGTTCTACAACAGCACTGGCAGCTAGGCTTGCATGTTCTGCAAACTCAGCCGCTGCTTGAGCAGCAGAGGTAGCATCCTTAAATTTCATGTTCCAATTCTTCTTACCAATAGAAAAATTACCATTACCATCTCCAGGAAATGCTTGCCCATGTTCCAACCTTTCATCCTTGAAACCTAAGTAGCATGAGCCACCATCATCAACACAATATTGCCTTGAAAGTTCTCCAAAAGCTCTGGCAGCTAGGCTTGCATGTTCTCCAAACTCAGCCGCTGCTTGAGCAGCAGAGGTAGCATCCATAAATTTCACGTTCCAATACTGCCTACCAACCGAAAAATTACCATTACCATCTCAAGGAAATGATTGCCCATGTTCCAACCTTTCATCCTTGAAACCTAAGTGGCATGAACCACCACCATCAACACAATATTGCCTTGAAAGTTCCATAACAGCTCTGGCAGCTAGGCTTGCATGTTCTACAAACTCAGCTGCTGCTTGAGCAGCAGTGGTAGTAACCTTATATTTCATGTTCCAATTATGCTTGCCAATAGAAAAATTACAATTACCATCTCCAAGAAATGCTTGTCCATGTTCCAACCTTTCATCCTTGAAACCTAAGTGGCATGAACCACCATCATCAACAAAATATTGCCTTGAAAGTTCTCCAATAGCTCTGGCAGCTAGGCTTGCATATTCTCCAAACTCAGCCACTGCTTGAGCAGCAGAGGTAGTATCCTTAAATTTCATGTTCCAATTATGCTTGCCGACAGAAAAATTACCATTACCATCTCCAGGAAATGCTTGCCCATGTTCCAACCTTTTATCCTTGAAACCGAAGTGACATGAACCACCATCATCAACACAATATTGCCTTGAAAGTTCTCCAACAGCTCTGGCAGCTAGCCTTGCATGTTCTCTAACATCAGCCACTGTTTGAGCAGCAGAGGTAGCATCCTTAAATTTCATGTTCCAATACTGCCTACCAACAGAAAAATTACCATTACCATCTCCAAGAAATGATTGCCCATGTTTCAACCTTTCATTCTTGAAACCTAAGTGGCATCAACCACCATCATCAACACAATATTGCCTTGAAAGTTGCACAACAGCTCTGGCAGCTAGGCTTGCATGTTCTGCAAACTCAGCCGCTACTTGAGCAGCAGAGGTAGTATCCTTAAATATCATGTTCCAATTCTGCTTGCCAACAGAAAAATTACCATTACCATCTCCAGGAAATACTTCCCCATGTTCCAACCTTTCATCCTTGAAACCTAAGTGGCATGAACCACCATCATCAACACAATATTGCCTTGAAAGTTCTCCAACAGCTCTGGCAGCTAGGCTTGCATGTTCTGCAAAGTCAGCCGCTGCTTGAGCAGCAGAGGTAGCATCCTTAAATTTCATGTTCCAATTCTGCCTGCCAACAGAAAAATTACCATTACTATCTCCAGGAAATGATTGCCCATGTTCCAATCATTCATCCTTCAAACCTAAGTGGCATGAACCACCATCATCAACACTATATTGCCTTTAAAGTTCTACAACAGCTCTGGCAGCTAGGATTGCATGTTCTTCAAACTCATTTGCTGCTTGAGCAGCAGAGGCAGCATGCTTAAATTTCATCTTCCAATTCTTATTGCCAATAGAAAAATTACCATAGCCATCTCCAGGCAATGCTTGCCCATGTTCCAACCTTTCATCCTTGAAACATAAGTGGTATGAACCACCATCATCTACACAATATTGCCTTGAAAGTTCTACAACAGCACTGGCAGCTAGGCTTGCATGTTCTGCAAACTCAGCCGCTGCTTGAGCAGCAGAGGTAGCATCCTTAAATTTCATGTTCCAATTCTTCTTACCAATAGAAAAATTACCATTACCATCTCCAGGAAATGCTTGCCCATGTTCCAACCTTTCATCCTTGAAACCTAAGTAGCATGAGCCACCATCATCAACACAATATTGCCTTGAAAGTTCTCCAAAAGCTCTGGCAGCTAGGCTTGCATGTTCTCCAAACTCAGCCGCTGCTTGAGCAGCAGAGGTAGCATCCATAAATTTCACGTTCCAATACTGCCTACCAACCGAAAAATTACCATTACCATCTCAAGGAAATGATTGCCCATGTTCCAACCTTTCATCCTTGAAACCTAAGTGGCATGAACCACCACCATCAACACAATATTGCCTTGAAAGTTCCATAACAGCTCTGGCAGCTAGGCTTGCATGTTCTACAAACTCAGCTGCTGCTTGAGCAGCAGTGGTAGTAACCTTATATTTCATGTTCCAATTATGCTTGCCAATAGAAAAATTACAATTACCATCTCCAAGAAATGCTTGTCCATGTTCCAACCTTTCATCCTTGAAACCTAAGTGGCATGAACCACCATCATCAACAAAATATTGCCTTGAAAGTTCTCCAATAGCTCTGGCAGCTAGGCTTGCATATTCTCCAAACTCAGCCGCTGTTTGAGCAGCAGAGGTAGCATCCTTAAATTTCCCGTTCCAATACTGCCTACCAACAGAAATATTACCATTACCATCTCAAGGAAATGATTGCCCATGTTCCAACCTTTCATCCTTGAAACCTAAGTGGCATGAACCACCATCATCAACACAATATTGCCTTTAAAGTTCTACAACAGCTCTGGCAGCTAGGCTTGCATGTTCTGCAGACTCAGCCGCTGCTTGAGCAGCAGAGGTAGCATCCTTAAATTTCATGTTCCAATTCTTCTTACCAACATAAAAATTACCATTACCATCTCCAGGAAATGCTTGCCCATGTTCCAACCTTTCATCCTTGAAACCTAAGTGGCATGAACCACCATCATCAACACAATGTTGCCTTGAAAGTTCTCCAATAGCTCTGGAAGCTAGGCTTGTATGTTATTCAAACTCAGCCACTGCTTGAGCAGCAGAGGTAGTAACCTTATATTTCATGTTCCAATTCTGCTTGCCAACAGAAAAATTACAATTACCATCTCCAGGAAATGCTTGCCCATGTTCCAAACTTTCATCCTTGAAACCTAAGTGGCATGAACCACCATCATCAACACAATATTGCCTTGAAAGTTCTCCAATAGCTCTGGCAGCTAGGCTTGCATATTCTCCAAACTCAGCCGCTGTTTGAGCAGCAGAGGTAGCATCCTTAAATTTCCTGTTCCAATTATGCTTGCCAATAGAAAAATTACAATTACCATCTCCAAGAAATGCTTGCCCATGTTCCAACCTTTCATCCTTGAAACCTAAGTGGCATGAACCACCATCATCAACAAAATATTGCCTTGAAAGTTCTCCAATAGCTCTGGCAGCTAGGCTTGCATATTCTCCAAACTCAGCCGCTGTTTGAGCAGCAGAGGTAGCATCCTTAAATTTCCCGTTCCAATACTGCCTACCAACAGAAATATTACCATTACCATCTCAAGGAAATGATTGCCCATGTTCCAACCTTTCATCCTTGAAACCTAAGTGGCATGAACCACCATCATCAACACAATATTGCCTTTAAAGTTCTACAACAGCTCTGGCAGCTAGGCTTGCATGTTCTGCAGACTCAGCCGCTGCTTGAGCAGCAGAGGTAGCATCCTTAAATTTCATGTTCCAATTCTTCTTACCAATAGAAAAATTACCATTACCATCTCCAGGAAATGCTTGCCCATGTTCCAACCTTTCATCCTTGAAACCTACGTAGCATGAGCCACCATCATCAACACAATATTGCCTTGAAAGTTCTCCAAAAGCTCTGGCAGCTAGGCTTGCATGTTCTCCAAACTCAGCCGCTGCTTGAGCAGCAGAGGTAGCATCCATAAATTTCACGTTCCAATACTGCCTACCAACCGAAAAATTACCATTACCATCTCAAGGAAATGATTGCCCATGTTCCAACCTTTCATCCTTGAAACCTAAGTGGCATGAACCACCACCATCAACACAATATTGCCTTGAAAGTTCCATAACAGCTCTGGCAGCTAGGCTTGCATGTTCTACAAACTCAGCTGCTGCTTGAGCAGCAGTGGTAGTAACCTTATATATCATGTTCCAATTATGCTTGCCAATAGAAAAATTACAATTACCATCTCCAAGAAATGCTTGCCCATGTTCCAACCTTTCATCCTTGAAACCTAAGTGGCATGAACCACCATCATCAACAAAATATTGCCTTGAAAGTTCTCCAATAGCTCTGGCAGCTAGGCTTGCATATTCTCCAAACTCAGCCGCTGTTTGAGCAGCAGAGGTAGCATCCTTAAATTTCCCGTTCCAATACTGCCTACCAACAGAAATATTACCATTACCATCTCAAGGAAATGATTGCCCATGTTCCAACCTTTCATCCTTGAAACCTAAGTGGCATGAACCACCATCATCAACACAATATTGCCTTTAAAGTTCTACAACAGCTCTGGCAGCTAGGCTTGCATGTTCTGCAGACTCAGCCGCTGCTTGAGCAGCAGAGGTAGCATCCTTAAATTTAATGTTCCAATTCTTCTTACCAATAGAAAAATTACCATTACCATCTCCAGGAAATGCTTGCCCATGTTCCAACCTTTCATCCTTGAAACCTAAGTAGCATGAGCCACCATCATCAACACAATATTGCCTTGAAAGTTCTCCAAAAGCTCTGGCAGCTAGGCTTGCATGTTCTCCAAACTCAGCCGCTGCTTGAGCAGCAGAGGTAGCATCCATAAATTTCACGTTCCAATACTGCCTACCAACCGAAAAATTACCATTACCATCTCAAGGAAATGATTGCCCATGTTCCAACCTTTCATCCTTGAAACCTAAGTGGCATGAACCACCACCATCAACACAATATTGCCTTGAAAGTTCCATAACAGCTCTGGCAGCTAGGCTTGCATGTTCTACAAACTCAGCTGCTGCTTGAGCAGCAGTGGTAGTAACCTTATATTTCATGTTCCAATTATGCTTGCCAATAGAAAAATTACAATTACCATCTCCAAGAAATGCTTGCCCATGTTCCAACCTTTCATCCTTGAAACCTAAGTGGCATGAACCACCATCATCAACAAAATATTGCCTTGAAAGTTCTCCAATAGCTCTGGCAGCTAGGCTTGCATATTCTCCAAACTCAGCCGCTGTTTGAGCAGCAGAGGTAGCATCCTTAAATTTCCCGTTCCAATACTGCCTACCAACAGAAATATTACCATTACCATCTCAAGGAAATGATTGCCCATGTTCCAACCTTTCATCCTTGAAACCTAAGTGGCATGAACCACCATCATCAACACAATATTGCCTTTAAAGTTCTACAACAGCTCTGGCAGCTAGGCTTGCATGTTCTGCAGACTCAGCCGCTGCTTGAGCAGCAGAGGTAGCATCCTTAAATTTCATGTTCCAATTCTTCTTACCAACATAAAAATTACCATTACCATCTCCAGGAAATGCTTGCCCATGTTCCAACCTTTCATCCTTGAAACCTAAGTGGCATGAACCACCATCATCAACACAATGTTGCCTTGAAAGTTCTCCAATAGCTCTGGAAGCTAGGCTTGTATGTTCTTCAAACTCAGCCACTGCTTGAGCAGCAGAGGTAGTAACCTTATATTTCATGTTCCAATTCTGCTTGCCAACAGAAAAATTACAATTACCATCTCCAGGAAATGCTTGCCCATGTTCCAAACTTTCATCCTTGAAACCTAAGTGGCATGAACCACCATCATCAACACAATATTGCCTTGAAAGTTCTCCAATAGCTCTGGCAGCTAGGCTTGCATATTCTCCAAACTCAGCCGCTGTTTGAGCAGCAGAGGTAGCATCCTTAAATTTCCTGTTCCAATACTGCCTACCAACAGAAAATTTACCATTACCATCTCAAGGAAATGATTGCCCATGTTCCAACCTTTCATCCTTGAAACCTAAGTGACATGAACCACTATCATCAACACAATATTGCCTTGAAAGTTTTACAACAGCTCTGGCAACTAGGCTTGCATGTTCTGCAAACTCAGCCGCTGCTTGAGCAGCAGAGGTAGCATCCTTAAATTTCATGTTCCCATTCTTCTTACGAACATAATAATTACCATTACCATCTCCAGGAAATGCTTGCCCATGTTCCAACCTTTCATCCTTGAAACCTAAGTGGCATGAACCACCATCATCAACACAATGTTGCCTTGAAAGTTCTCCAATAGCTCTGGAAGCTAGGCTTGTATGTTCTTCAAACTCAGCCACTGCTTGAGCAGCAGAGGTAGTAACCTTATATTTCATGTTCCAATTCTGCTTTCCAACAGAAAAATTACAATTACCTTCTCCAGGAAATGCTTGCCCATGTTCCAAACTTTCATCCTTGAAACCTAAGTGGCATGAACCACCATCATCAACACAATATTGCCTTGAAAGTTCTCCAATAGCTCTGGCAGCTAGGCTTGCATATTCTCCAAACTCAGCCGCTGTTTGAGCAGCAGAGGTAGCATCCTTAAATTTCCTGTTCCAATACTGCCTACCAACAGAAAATTTACCATTACCATCTCAAGGAAATGATTGCCCATGTTCCAACCTTTCATCCTTGAAACCTAAGTGGCATGAACCACCATCATCAACACAATATTGCCTTGAAAGTTCTACAACAGCTCTGGCAACTAGGCTTGCATGTTCTGCAAACTCAGCCGCTGCTTGAGCAGCAGAGGTAGCATCCTTAAATTTCATGTTCAAATTCTTCTTACGAACATAATAATTACCATTACCATCTCCAGGAAATGCTTGCCCATGTTCCAACCTTTCATCCTTGAAACCTAAGTGGCATGAACCACCATCATCAACACAATATTGTCTTGAAAGTTCTCCAATAGCTCTGGCAGCTAGGCTTGTATGTTCTGCAAACTCAGCCACTGCTTGAGCAGCAGAGGTAGTAACCTTATATTTCATGTTCCAATTCTGCTTTCCAACAAAAAAATTACAATTACCATCTCCAGGAAATGCTTGCCCATGTTCCAACCTTTCATCCTTGAAACCTAAGTGGCATGAACCACCATCATCAACACAATATTGCCTTGAAAGTTCTCCAATAGCTCGGGCAGCTAGGCTTGCATATTCTCCAAACTCAGCCGCTGTTTGAGCAGCAGAGGTAGCATCCTTAAATTTCCTATTCCAATACTGCCTACCAACAGAATATTTACCATTACCATCTCAAGGAAATGATTGCCCATGTTCCAACCTTTCATCCTTGAAACCTAAGTGGCATGAACCACTATCATTAACACAATATTGCCTTGAAAGTTCTACAACAGCTCTGGCAACTAGGCTTGCATGTTCTGCAAACTCAGCCGCTGCTTGAGCAGCAGAGGTAGCATCCTTAAATTTCATGTTCCCATTCTTCTTACGAACATAATAATTACCATTACCATCTCCAGGAAATGCTTGCCCATGTTCCAACCTTTCATCCTTGAAACCTAAGTGGCATGAACCACCATCATCAACACAATATTGCCTTGAAAGTTCTCCAATAGCTCTGGCAGCTAGGCTTGTATGTTCTGCAAACTCAGCCACTGCTTGAGCAGCAGAGGTAGTAACCTTATATTTCATGTTCCAATTCTGCTTTCCAACAGAAAAATTACAATTACCTTCTCCGGGAAATGCTTGCCCATGTTCCAACCTTTCATCCTTGAAACCTAAGTGGCATGAACCACCATCATCAACACAATATTGCCTTGAAAGTTCTCCAATAGCTCTGGCAGCTAGGCTTGCATATTCTCCAAACTCAGCCGCTGTTTGAGCAGGAGAGGTAGCATCCTTAAATTTCCTGTTCCAATACTGCCTACCAACAGAAAATTTACCATTACCATCTCAAGGAAATGATTGCCCATGTTCCAACCTTTCATCCTTGAAACCTAAGTGGCATGAACCACCATCATCAACACAATATTGCCTTGAAAGTTCTACAACAGCTCTGGCAACTAGGCTTGCATGTTCTGCAAACTCAGCCGCTGCTTGAGCAGCAGAGGTAGCATCCTTAAATTTCATGTTCCAATTCTTCTTACGAACATAATAATTACCATTACCATCTCCAGGAAATGCTTGCCCATGTTCCAACCTTTCATCCTTGAAACCTAAGTGGCATGAACCACCATCATCAACACAATATTGTCTTGAAAGTTCTCCAATAGCTCTGGCAGCTAGGCTTGTATGTTCTGCAAACTCAGCCACTGCTTGAGCAGCAGAGGTAGTAACCTTATATTTCATGTTCCAATTCTGCTTTCCAACAAAAAAATTACAATTACCATCTCCAGGAAATGCTTGCCCATGTTCCAACCTTTCATCCTTGAAACCTAAGTGGCATGAACCACCATCATCAACACAATATTGCCTTGAAAGTTCTCCAATAGCTCTGGCAGCTAGGCTTGCATATTCTCCAAACTCAGCCGCTGTTTGAGCAGCAGAGGTAGCATCCTTAAATTTCCTATTCCAATACTGCCTACCAACAGAATATTTACCATTACCATCACAAGGAAATGATTGCCCATGTTCCAACCTTTCATCCTTGAAACCTAAGTGGCATGAACCACCATCATCAACACAATATTGCCTTGAAAGTTCTACAACAGCTCTGGCAACTAGGCTTGCATGTTCTGCAAACTCAGCTGCTGCTTGAGCAGCAGAGGTAGCATCCTTAAATTTCATGTTCCCATTCTTCTTACGAACATAATAATTACCATTACCATCTCCAGGAAATGCTTGCCCATGTTCCAACCTTTCATCCTTGAAACCTAAGTGGCATGAACCACCATCATCAACACAATATTGCCTTGAAAGTTCTACAACAGCTCTGGCAACTAGGCTTGCATGTTCTGCAAACTCAGCCGCTGCTTGAGCAGCAGAGGTAGCATCCTTAAATTTCATGTTCCCATTCTTCTTACGAACATAATAATTACCATTACCATCTCCAGGAAATGCTTGCCCATGTTCCAACCTTTCATCCTTGAAACCTAAGTGGCATGAACCACCATCATCAACACAATATTGCCTTGAAAGTTCTCCAATAGCTCTGGCAGCTAGGCTTGTATGTTCTGCAAACTCAGCCACTGCTTGAGCAGCAGAGGTAGTAACCTTATATTTCATGTTCCAATTCTGCTTTCCAACAGAAAAATTACAATTACCTTCTCCAGGAAATGCTTGCCCATGTTCCAACCTTTCATCCTTGAAACCTAAGTGGCATGAACCACCATCATCAACACAATATTGCCTTGAAAGTTCTCTAATAGCTCTGGCAGCTAGGCTTGCATATTCTCCAAACTCAGCCGCTGTTTGAGCAGCAGAGGTAGCATCCTTAAATTTCCTGTTCCAATACTGCCTACCAACAGAAAATTTACCATTACCATCTCAAGGAAATGATTGCCCATGTTCCAACCTTTCATCCTTGAAACCTAAGTGGCATGAACCACCATCATCAACACAATATTGCCTTGAAAGTTCTACAACAGCTCTGGCAACTAGGCTTGCATGTTCTGCAAACTCAGCCGCTGCTTGAGCAGCAGAGGTAGCATCCTTAAATTTCATGTTCCAATTCTTCTTACGAACATAATAATTACCATTACCATCTCCAGGAAATGCTTGCCCATGTTCCAACCTTTCATCCTTGAAACCTAAGTGGCATGAACCACCATCATCAACACAATATTGTCTTGAAAGTTCTCCAATAGCTCTGGCAGCTAGGCTTGTATGTTCTGCAAACTCAGCCACTGCTTGAGCAGCAGAGGTAGTAACCTTATATTTCATGTTCCAATTCTGCTTTCCAACAAAAAAATTACAATTACCATCTCCAAGAAAATGCTTGCCCATGTTCCAACCTTTCATCCTTGAAACCTAAGTGGCATGAACCACCATCATCAATACAATATTGCCTTGAAAGTTCTCCAATAGCTCTGGCAGCTAGGCTTGCATATTCTCCAAACTCAGCCGCTGTTTGAGCAGCAGAGGTAGCATCCTTAAATTTCCTATTCCAATACTGCCTACCAACAGAATATTTACCATTACCATCACAAGGAAATGATTGCCCATGTTCCAACCTTTCATCCTTGAAACCTAAGTGGCATGAATCACCATCATCAACACAATATTGCCTTGAAAGTTCTACAACAGCTCTGGCAGCTAGGCTTGCATGTTCTGCAAACTCAGCCACTGCTTGAGCAGCAGAGGTAGCATCCTTAAATTTCATGTTCCAATTCTTCTTACCAACATAATAATTACCATTACCATCTCCAAGAAATGCTTGCCTATGTTCCAACCTTTCATCCTTGAAACCTAAGTGGCATGAACCACCAGCATCAACATAATATTGCCTTGAAAGTTCTCCAATAGCTCTGGCAGCTAGGCTTTTATGTTCTGCAAACTCAGCCACTGCTTGGGCAGCAGAGGTAGTATCCTTAAATATCATGTTCCAATTCTTCTTGCCAACAGAAAAATTACTATTACCATCTCCAGGAAATACTTGCCCATGTTCCAACCTTTCATCCCTGAAACCTAAGTGGCATGAACCACCATCATCAACACAATATTGCCTTGAAAGTTCTCCAACAGCTCTGGCAGCTAGGCTTGCATGTTCTCCAAACTCAATCGCTGCTTGTGCAGCAGAGGTAGCATCCTTAAATTTCCTGTTCCAATACTGCCTACCAGCAGAAAAATTACCATTACCATCTCAAGGAAATGATTTCCCATGTTCCAATCTTTCATCCTTGAAACCTAAGTGGCATGAACCACCATCATCAACACTATATTGCCTTGAAAGTTCTACAACAGCTCTGGCAGCTAGGATTGCATGTTCTGCAAACTCATTTGCTGCTTGAGCAGCAGAGGCAGCATGCTTAAATTTCATGTTCCAATTCTTATTGCCAATAGAAAAATTATCATAACCATCTCCAGACAATGCTTGCCCATGTTCCAACCTTTCATCCTTGAAACCTAAGTGGTATGAACCACCATCATCAACGCAATATTGCCTTAAAAGTTCTACAACAGCTCTGGCAGCTAGGCTTGCATGTTCTGCAAACTCAGCCGCTACTTGAGCAACAGAGGTAGCATCCTTAAATTTCATGTTCCAATTCTTCTTACCAACATAATAATTACCATTACCATCTCCAGGAAATGCTTGCCCATGTTCCAACCTTTCATCCTTGAAACCTAAGTGGCATGAACCACCATCATCAACACAATATTGCCTTGAAAGTTCTCCAATAGCTCTGGCAGCTAGGCTTGTATGTTCTGCAAAGTCAGCCACTACTTGAGCAGCAGAGGTAGTATCCTTAAATATCATGTTCCAATTCTTCTTGCCAACAGAAAAATTACCATTACCATCTCCAGGAAATACTTGCCCATGTTCCAACCTTTCATCCCTGAAACCTAAGTGGCATGAACCACCATCATCAACACAATATTGCCTTGAAAGTTCTCCAACAGCTCTGGCAGCTAGGCTTGCATGTTCTCTAAACTCAATCGCTGCTTGAGCAGCAGAGGTAGCATCCTTAAATTTCCTGTTCCAATACTGCCTACCAACAGAAAAATTACCATTACCATCTCAAGGAAATGATTTCCCATGTTCCAATCTTTCATCCTTGAAACCTAAGTGGCATGAACCACCATCATCAACACTATATTGCCTTGAAAGTTCTACAACAACTCTGGCAGCTAGGATTGCATGTTCTGCAAACTCATTTACTGCTTGAGCAGCAGAGGCAGCATGCTTAAATTTCATGTTCCAATTCTTATTGCCAATAGAAAAATTACCATAACCATCTCCAGACAATGCTTGCCCATGTTCCAGCCTTTCATCCTTGAAACCTAAGTGGCATGAACCACCATCATCAACACAATATTGCCTTGAAAGTTCTCCAATAGCTCTGGCAGCTAGGCTTGTATGTTCTGCAAACTCAGCCACTACTTGAGCAGCAGAGGTAGTATCCTTAAATTTCATGTTCCAATTATGCTTGCCAACAGAAAAATTACCATTACCATCTCCAGGAAATGCTTGCCCATGTTCCAACCTTTTATCCTTGAAACCGAAGTGACATGAACCACCATCATCAACACAATATTGCCTTGAAAGTTCTCCAACAGCTCTGGCAGCTAGCCTTGCATGTTCTCTAACATCAGCCGCTGCTTGAGCAGCAGAGATAGCATCCTTAAATTTCATGTTCCAATACTGCCTACCAACAGAAAAATTACCATTACCATCTTTAAGAAATGATTGCCCATGTTTCAACCTTTCATCCTTGAAACCTAAGTGGCATCAACCACCATCATCAACACAATATTGCCTTGAAAGTTCCACGACAGCTCTGGCAGCTAGGCTTGCATGTTCTGCAAACTCAGCCGCTACTTGAGCAGCAGAGGTAGTATCCTTAAATATCATGTTCCAATTCTGCTTGCCAACAGAAAAATTACCATTACCATCTCCAGGAAATACTTCCCCATGTTCCAACCTTTCATCCTTGAAACCTAAGTGGCATGAACCACCATCATCAACACAATATTGCCTTGAAAGTTCTCCAAAAGCTCTGGCAGCTAGGCTTGCATGTTCTCCAAACTCAGCCGCTGCTTGAGCAGCAGAGGTAGCATCCTTAATTTTCCTGTTCTAATACTGCCTACCAACAGAAAAATTACCATTACCATCTCAAGGAAATGATTGCCCATGTTCCAATCTTTCATCCTTCAAACCTAAGTGGCATGAACCACCATCATCAACACTATATTGCCTTTAAAGTTCTACAACAGCTCTGGCAGCTAGGATTGCATGTTCTTCAAACTCATTTGCTGCTTGAGCAGCAGAGGCAGCATGCTTAAATTTCATCTTCCAATTCTTATTGCCAATAGAAAAATTACCATAGCCATCTCCAGGCAATGCTTGCCCATGTTCCAACCTTTCATCCTTGAAACATAAGTGGCATGAACCACCATCATCTACACAATATTGCCTTGAAAGTTCTACAACAGCACTGGCAGCTAGGCTTGCATGTTCTGCAAACTCAGCCGCTGCTTGAGCAGCAGAGGTAGCATCCTTAAATTTCATGTTCCAATTCTTCTTACCAATAGAAAAATTACCATTACCATCTCCAGGAAATGCTTGCCCATGTTCCAACCTTTCATCCTTGAAACCTAAGTAGCATGAACCACCATCATCAACACAATATTGCCTTGAAAGTTCTCCAAAAGCTCTGGCAGCTAGGCTTGCATGTTCTCCAAACTCAGCCGCTGCTTGAGCAGCAGAGGTAGCATCCATAAATTTCACGTTCCAATACTGCCTACCAACCGAAAAATTACCATTACCATCTCAAGGAAATGATTGCCCATGTTCCAACCTTTTATCCTTGAAACCAAAGTGGCAAGAACCACAATCATCAACACAATATTACCTTGAAAGTTCTACAACAACTCTGGCAGCTAGGCTTGCATGTTCTGCAAACTCAGCCGCTGCTTGAGTAACAGAGGTAGCATCCTTGAATTTCATGTTCCAATTCTACCTGCCAACAGAAAAATTACCATTACCATCTCCAGGAAATGATTGCCCATGTTCCAATCTTTCATCCTTGAAACCTAAGTGGCATGAACCATCATCATCAACACAATATTACCTTGAAAGTTCTACAACAGCTCTGGCAGCTAGGCTTGCATGTTCTGCAATCTCAGCCGCTGCTTGAGCAGCAGAGGTAGTATCCTTAAATTTCCTGTTCCAATACTGCCTACCAACAGAAAAATTACCATTACTATCTCAAGGAAATGATTGCCCATGTTCCAACCTTTTATCCTTGAAACCTAAGTGGCATGAACCACCATCATCAACACAATATTGCCTTGAAAGTTCTCCAACAGCTCTGGCAGCTAGGCTTGCATGTTGTGCAAACTCAGCCGCTGCTTGAGCAGCAGAGGTAGCATCCTTAAATTTCATGTTCCAATTCTTCTTACCAATAGAAAAATTACCATTACCATCTCCAGGAAATCCTTGCCCATGTTCCAACCTTTCATCCTTGAAACCTAAGTGGCATGAACCACCATCATCAACACAATATTGCCTTGAAAGTTCTCCAAAAGCTCTGGCAGCTAGGCTTGCATGTTCTCCAAACTCAGCCGCTGCTTGAGCAGCAGAGGTAGCATCCATAAATTTCACGTTCCAATACTGCCTACCAACAGAAAAATTACCATTACCATCTCAAGGAAATGATTGCCCAATGTTCCAACCTTTCATCCTTGAAACCAAAGTGGCATGAACCACTATCATCAACACAATATTACCTTGAAAGTTCTCCAACAGCTCTGGCAGTTAGCCTTGCATGTTTTGCAAACTCAGCCGCCGCTTGAGCAGTAGAGGTAGCATCCTTAAATTTCATGTTCCAATACTGCCTACCAACAGAAAAATTACCATTAACACCTCAAGGAAATGATTGCCCATGTTCCAACCTTTCATTCTTGAAACCTAAGTGGCATGAACCACCATCATCAGCACAATATTTCCTTGAATGTTCTCCAATAGCTCTGGCAGCTAGGCTTGGATGTTCTCCAAACTCAGCTGCTGTTTGAGCAGCATACGTAGCATCCTTAAATTTCCTCTTCCAATACTGCCTACCAACAGAAGAATTACCATTACCATCTCAAGGAAATGATTGCCCATGTTCCAACTTTTCATCCTTGAAACCTAAGTGGCATGAACTACCATCATCAACACAATATTGCGTTGAAAGTTCTAGAACAACTCTGGCAGCTAGGCTTGCATGTTCTGCAAACTCAACCGCTGCTAGAGCAGCAGAGGTAGCATCCTTAAATTTCATGTTCCAATTCTTCTTCCCAATAGAAAAATTTCCATTACAATCTCCAGGAAATGCTTGCCCATGTTCCAACCTTTCATCCTTGAAACCTAAGTGGCATGAACAACCATCTTAAACACAATATTGCCTTGAAAGTTCTCCAACAGCTCTGGCAGCTAGGCTTGCATGTTCTCCAAACTCAGCCGCTGCTTGAGTAGCAGAGGTAGCATCCTTAAATTTCACGTTCCAATACTGCCTACCAACATACAAATAACCATTTCCATCTCAAGGAAATGATTGCCCATGTTCCAACCTTTCATCCTTGAAACTTACGTGGCATGAACCACCATCATCAATACAATATTGCCTTGAAAGTTCTCCAACAGCTCTGGCACCTAGGCTTGTATGTTCTGCAAACTCAGCCGCTACTTGAGCAGCAGAGGTTGTATCCTTAAATTTCATGTTCCAATTCTGCTTGCCAACAGAAAAATTACCATTACCATATACAGGAATTGCTTGCCCATGTTCCAACATTTCATCCTTGAAACCTAAGTGGCATGAACCACCATCATCCACACAATATTGCCTTGAAAGTTCTCCAACAGCTCTGGCACCTAGGCTTGCATGTTCTGCAAACTCAGCCGCTGCTTGAGCAGCAGAGGTAGCATCCTTAAATTTCCTGTTCCAATACTGCCTACCAACAGAAAAAATTACCATTACCATCTCAAGGAAATGATTGACCATGTTCCAACCTTTCATCCTTGAAACCTAAGTGGCATGAACCACCATCATCAACACAATATTGCCTTAAAAGTTCTACAATAGCTCTGGCAGCTAGGCTTGCATGTTCTGCAAAATCAGCCGCTGCTTGAGCAGCAGAGGCAACATGCTTAAATTTCATGTTCCAATTCTTATTGCCAATAGAAAAATTACCATAACCATCTCCAGGCAATGCTTGCCCATGTTCCAACCTTTCATCCTTGAAACCTAAGTGGCATGAACCACCATCATCTACACAATATTGCCTTGAAAGTTCTACAACAGCTCTGGCAGCTAGGCTTGCATGTTCTGCAAACTCAGCCACTGCTTGAGCAGCAGAGGTAGCATCCTTAAATTTCAAGTTCCAATTCTTCTTACCAATAGAAAAATTACCATTACCATCTCCAGGAAATGCTTGCCCATGTTCCAACCTTTCATCCTTGAAACCTAAGTGGCATGAACCACCATCATCAACACAATATTGCCTTGAAAGTTCTCCAACAGCTCTGGCACCTAGGCTTGCATGTTCTGCAAACTCAGCCGCTGCTTGAGCAGCAGAGGTAGTATCCTTAAATTTCATGTTCCAATTCTGCTTGCCAACAGAAAAATTACCATTACCATCTCCAGGAAATGCTTGCCCATGTTCCAACCTTTCATCCTTGAAACCTAAGTGGCATGAACCACCATCATCAACACAATATTGCCTTGAAAGTTCTCCAACAGCTCTGGTAGCTAGGCTTGCATGTTCTCCAAACTCAGCCGCTACTTGAGTAGCAGAGGTAGCATCCTTAAATTTCACGTTCCAATACTGCCTACCAACAGAAAAATTACCATTACCATCTCAAGGAAATGATTGCCCATGTTCCAACCTTTCATCCTTGAAACTTACGTGGCATGAACCACCATCATCAACACAATATTGCCTTGAAAGTTCTCCAACAGCTCTGGCACCTAGGCTTGCATGTTCTGCAAACTCAGCCGCTACTTGAGCAGCAGAGGTAGTATCCTTAAATTTCATGTTCCAATTCTGCTTGCCAACAGAAAAATTACCATTACCATCTCCAGGAAATGCTTGCCCATGTTCCAACCTTTCATCCTTGAAACCTAAGTGGCATGAACCACCATCATCAACACAATATTGCCTTGAAAGTTCTCCAACAGCTCTGGTAGCTAGGCTTGCATGTTCTCCAAACTCAGCCGCTACTTGAGCAGCAGAGGTAGCATCCTTAAATTTCCTGTTCCAATACTGCCTACCAACAGAAAAATTACCATTACCATCTCAAGGAAATGATTGACCATGTTCCAACCTTTCATCCTTGAAACCTAAGTGGCATGAACCACCATCATCAACACAATATTGCCTTAAAAGTTCTACAATAGCTCTGGCAGCTAGGCTTGCATGTTCTGCAAAATCAGCCGCTGCTTGAGCAGCAGAGGCAGCATGCTTAAATTTCATGTTCCAATTCTTATTGCCAATAGAAAAATTACCATAACCATCTCCAGGCAATGCTTGCCCATGTTCCAACCTTTCATCCTTGAAACCTAAGTGGCATGAACCACCATCATCTACACAATATTGCCTTGAAAGTTCTACAACAGCTCTGGCAGCTAGGCTTGCATGTTCTGCAAACTCAGCCACTGCTTGAGCAGCAGAGGTAGCATCCTTAAATTTCAAGTTCCAATTCTTCTTACCAATAGAAAAATTACCATTACCATCTCCAGGAAATGCTTGCCCATGTTCCAACCTTTCATCCTTGAAACCAAAGTGGCATGAACAACCATCATCAACACAATATTGCCTTGAAAGTTCTCCAAAAGCTCTGGCACCTAGGCTTGCATGTTCTGCAAACTCAGCCGCTGCTTGAGCAGCAGAGGTAGTATCCTTAAATTTCATGTTCCAATTCTGCTTGCCAACAGAAAAATTACCATTACCATCTCCAGGAAATGCTTGCCCATGTTCCAACCTTTCATCCTTGAAACCTAAGTGGCATGAACCACCATCATCAACACAATATTGCCTTGAAAGTTCTCCAACAGCTCTGGTAGCTAGGCTTGCATGTTCTCCAAACTCAGTCGCTGCTTGAGTAGCAGAGGTAGCATCCTTAAATTTCACGTTCCAATACTGCCTACCAGCAGAAAAATTACCATTACCATCTCAAGGAAATGATTGCCCATGTTCCAACCTTTCATCCTTGAAACTTACGTGGCATGAACCACCATCATCAACACAATATTGCCTTGAAAGTTCTCCAACAGCTCTGGCACCTAGGCTTGCATGTTCTGCAAACTCAGCCGCTACTTGAGCAGCAGAGGTAGTATCCTTAAATTTCATGTTCCAATTCTGCTTGCCAACAGAAAAATTACCATTGCCATCTCCAGGAAATGCTTGCCCATGTTCCAACCTTTCATCCTTGAAACCTAAGTGGCATGAACCACCATCATCAACACAATATTGCCTTGAAAGTTCTCCAACAGCTCTGGTAGCTAGGCTTGCATGTTCTCCAAACTCAGCCGCTACTTGAGCAGAAGAGGTAGCATCCTTAAATTTCCTGTTCCAATACTGCCTACCAACAGAAAAATTACCATTACCATCTCAAGGAAATGATTGACCATGTTCCAACCTTTCATCCTTGAAACCTAAGTGGCATGAACCACCATCATCAACACAATATTGCCTTAAAAGTTCTACAATAGCTCTGGCAGCTAGGCTTGCATGTTCTGCAAATTCAGCCGCTGCTTGAGCAGCAGAGGCAGCATGCTTAAATTTCATGTTCCAATTCTTATTGCCAATAGAAAAATTACCATAACCATCTCCAGGCAATGCTTGCCCATGTTCCAACCTTTCATCCTTGAAACCTAAGTGGCATGAACCACCATCATCTACACAATATTGCCTTGAAAGTTCTACAATAGCTCTGGCAGCTAGGCTTGCATGTTCTGCAAACTCAGCCACTGCTTGAGCAGCAGAGGTAGCATCCTTAAATTTCAAGTTCCAATTCTTCTTACCAATAGAAAAATTACCATTACCATCTCCAGGAAATGCTTGCCCATGTTCCAACCTTTCATCCTTGAAACCAAAGTGGCATGAACAACCATCATCAACACTATATTGCCTTGAAAGTTCTCCAAATGCTCTGGCACCTAGGCTTGCATGTTCTGCAAACTCAGCCGCTGCTTGAGCAGTAGAGGTAGTATCCTTAAATTTCATGTTCCAATTCTGCTTGCCAACAGAAAAATTACCATTACCATCTCCAGGAAATGCTTGCCCATGTTCCAACCTTTCATCCTTTAAACCTAAGTGGCATGAACCACCATCATCATCACAATATTGCCTTGAAAGTTCTCCAACAGCTCTGGTAGCTAGGCTTGCATGTTCTCCAAACTCAGCCGCTGCTTGAGTAGCAGAGGTAGCATCCTTAAATTTCACGTTCCAATACTGCCTACCTACAGAAAAATTACCATTACCATCTCAAGGAAATGATTGCCCATGTTCCAACCTTTCATCCTTGAAACTTACGTGGCATGAACCACCATCATCAACACAATATTGCCTTGAAAGTTCTCCAACAGCTCTGGCACCTAGGCTTGCATGTTCTGCAAACTCAGCCGCTACTTGAGCAGCAGAGGTAGTATCCTTAAATTTCATGTTCCAATTCTGCTTGCCAACAGAAAAATTACCATTACCATATACAGGAAATGCTTGCCCATGTTCCAACCTTTCATCCTTGAAACCTAAGTGGCATGAACAACCATCATCAACACTATATTGCCTTGAAAGTTCTCCAAATGCTCTGGCACCTAGGCTTGCATGTTCTGCAAACTCAGCCGCTGCTTGAGCAGTAGAGGTAGTATCCTTAAATTTCATGTTCCAATTCTGCTTGCCAACAGAAAAATTACCATTACCATCTCCAGGAAATGCTTGCCCATGTTCCAACCTTTCATCCTTTAAACCTAAGTGGCATGAACCACCATCATCATCACAATATTGCCTTGAAAGTTCTCCAACAGCTCTGGTAGCTAGGCTTGCATGTTCTCCAAACTCAGCCGCTGCTTGAGTAGCAGAGGTAGCATCCTTAAATTTCACGTTCCAATACTGCCTACCTACAGAAAAATTACCATTACCATCTCAAGGAAATGATTGCCCATGTTCCAACCTTTCATCCTTGAAACTTACGTGGCATGAACCACCATCATCAACACAATATTGCCTTGAAAGTTCTCCAACAGCTCTGGCACCTAGGCTTGCATGTTCTGCAAACTCAGCCGCTACTTGAGCAGCAGAGGTAGTATCCTTAAATTTCATGTTCCAATTCTGCTTGCCAACAGAAAAATTACCATTACCATATACAGGAAATGCTTGCCCATGTTCCAACCTTTCATCCTTGAAACCTAAGTGGCATGAACCACTATCATCAACACAATATTGCCTTGAAAGTTCTCCAACAGCTCTGGTAGCTAGGCTTGTATGTTCTCCAAACTCAGCCGCTGCTTGAGCAGCAGAGGTAGCATCCTTAAATTTCACGTTCCAATACTGCCTACCAACAGAAAAATTACCATTACCATCTCAAGGAAATGATTGCCCATGTTCCAACCTTTCATCCTTGAAACCTAAGTGGCATGAACCACCATCATCAACACAATATTGCCTTGAAAGTTCTACAACAGCTCTGGCAGCTAGGCTTGCATGTTCTGCAAACTCAGCCACTGCTTGAGCAGCAGAGGTAGCATCCTTAAATTTCAAGTTCCAATTCTTCTTACCAATAGAAAAATTACCATTACCATCTCCAGGAAATGCTTGCCCATGTTCCAACCTTTCATCCTTGAAACCAAAGTGGCATGAACAACCATCATCAACACAATATTGCCTTGAAAGTTCTCCAAAAGCTCTGGCACCTAGGCTTGCATGTTCTGCAAACTCAGCCGCTGCTTGAGCAGCAGAGGTAGTATCCTTAAATTTCATGTTCCAATTCTGCTTGCCAACAGAAAAATTACCATTACCATCTCCAGGAAATGCTTGCCCATGTTCCAACCTTTCATCCTTGAAACCTAAGTGGCATGAACCACCATCATCAACACAATATTGCCTTGAAAGTTCTCCAACAGCTCTGGTAGCTAGGCTTGCATGTTCTCCAAACTCAGTCGCTGCTTGAGTAGCAGAGGTAGCATCCTTAAATTTCACGTTCCAAAACTGCCTACCAGCAGAAAAATTACCATTACCATCTCAAGGAAATGATTGCCCATGTTCCAACCTTTCATCCTTGAAACTTACGTGGCATGAACCACCATCATCAACACAATATTGCCTTGAAAGTTCTCCAACAGCTCTGGCACCTAGGCTTGCATGTTCTGCAAACTCAGCCGCTACTTGAGCAGCAGAGGTAGTATCCTTAAATTTCATGTTCCAATTCTGCTTGCCAACAGAAAAATTACCATTGCCATCTCCAGGAAATGGTTGCCCATGTTCCAACCTTTCATCCTTGAAACCTAAGTGGCATGAACCACCATCATCAACACAATATTGCCTTGAAAGTTCTCCAACAGCTCTGGTAGCTAGGCTTGCATGTTCTCCAAACTCAGCCGCTACTTGAGCAGAAGAGGTAGCATCCTTAAATTTCCTGTTCCAATACTGCCTACCAACAGAAAAATTACCATTACCATCTCAAGGAAATGATTGACCATGTTCCAACCTTTCATCCTTGAAACCTAAGTGGCATGAACCACCATCATCAACACAATATTGCCTTAAAAGTTCTACAATAGCTCTGGCAGCTAGGCTTGCATGTTCTGCAAATTCAGCCGCTGCTTGAGCAGCAGAGGCAGCATGCTTAAATTTCATGTTCCAATTCTTATTGCCAATAGAAAAATTACCATAACCATCTCCAGGCAATGCTTGCCCATGTTCCAACCTTTCATCCTTGAAACCTAAGTGGCATGAACCACCATCATCTACACAATATTGCCTTGAAAGTTCTACAATAGCTCTGGCAGCTAGGCTTGCATGTTCTGCAAACTCAGCCACTGCTTGAGCAGCAGAGGTAGCATCCTTAAATTTCAAGTTCCAATTCTTCTTACCAATAGAAAAATTACCATTACCATCTCCAGGAAATGCTTGCCCATGTTCCAACCTTTCATCCTTGAAACCAAAGTGGCATGAACAACCATCATCAACACTATATTGCCTTGAAAGTTCTCCAAATGCTCTGGCACCTAGGCTTGCATGTTCTGCAAACTCAGCCGCTGCTTGAGCAGTAGAGGTAGTATCCTTAAATTTCATGTTCCAATTCTGCTTGCCAACAGAAAAATTACCATTACCATCTCCAGGAAATGCTTGCCCATGTTCCAACCTTTCATCCTTGAAACCTAAGTGGCATGAACCACCATCATCATCACAATATTGCCTTGAAAGTTCTCCAACAGCTCTGGTAGCTAGGCTTGCATGTTCTCCAAACTCAGCCGCTGCTTGAGTAGCAGAGGTAGCATCCTTAAATTTCACGTTCCAATACTGCCTACCTACAGAAAAATTACCATTACCATCTCAAGGAAATGATTGCCCATGTTCCAACCTTTCATCCTTGAAACTTACGTGGCATGAACCACCATCATCAACACAATATTGCCTTGAAAGTTCTCCAACAGCTCTGGCACCTAGGCTTGCATGTTCTGCAAACTCAGCCGCTACTTGAGCAGCAGAGGTAGTATCCTTAAATTTCATGTTCCAATTCTGCTTGCCAACAGAAAAATTACCATTACCATATACAGGAAATGCTTGCCCATGTTCCAACCTTTCATCCTTGAAACCTAAGTGGCATGAACCACTATCATCAACACAATATTGCCTTGAAAGTTCTCCAACAGCTCTGGTAGCTAGGCTTGCATGTTCTCCAAACTCAGCCGCTGCTTGAGTAGTAGAGGTAGCATCCTTAAATTTCACGTTCCAATACTGCCTACCAACAGAAAAATTACCATTACCATCTCAAGGAAATGATTGCCCATGTTCCAACCTTTCATCCTTGAAACCTAAGTGGCATGAACCACCATCATCAACACAATATTACCTTGAAAGTTCTCCAACAGCTCTGGCAGCTAGGCTTGCATGTTATCCAAACTCAGCCGCTGCTTGAGCAGTAGAAGTAGCATCCTTAAATTTCATGTTCCAATACTGCCTACCAACAGAAAAATTACCATTAACACCTCAAGGAAATGATTGCCCATGTTCTAACCTTTCATCCTTGAAACCTAAGTGGCATGAACCACCATCATCAACACAATATTGCCTTGAAAGTTCTACAACAACTCTGGTAGCTAGGCTTGCATGTTCTGCAAACTCAGCCGCTGCTTGAGTAGCAGAGGAAGCATCCTTGAATTTCATGTTCCAATTCTACCTGCCAACAGAAAAATTACCATTACCATCTCCAGGAAATGATTGCCCATGTTCCAATCTTTAATCCTTGAAACCTAAGTGGCATGAACCATCATCATCAAAACAATATTGCCTTGAAAGTTCTACAACAGCTCTGGCAGCTAGGCTTGCATGTTCTGCAAGCTCAGCCGCTGCTTGAGCAACAGTGGTGGCATCCTTAAATTTCATGTTCCAATTCTACCTGCCAACAGAAAAATTACAATTACCATCTCCAGGAAATGATTGCCCATGTTCCAACCTTTCATCTTTGAAACCTAAGTGGCATGAACCACCATCATCAACACAATATTGCCTTGAAAGTTCTACAACAGCTCTGGCAGCTAGGTTTGCATGTTCTGCAAACTCAGCCGCTGCTTGAGCAGCAGAGGTAGCATCCTTAAATTTCATGTTCCAATTCTGCTTGCCAACAGAAAAATTACCATTACCACCTCCAGGAAATGCTTGCCCATGTTCCAACCTTTCATCCTTGAAACCTAAGTGACATGAACCACCACCATCAACACAATATTGCCTTGAAAGTTCTCCAACAGCTCTGGCAGCTAGCCTTGCATGTTCTCTAAAATCAGCCGCGTCTTGAGCAGCAGAGGTAGCATCCTTAAATTTCATGTTCCAATACTGCATACGAACAGAAAAATAACCATTACCATCTCCAAGAAATGATTGCCCATGTTTCAACCTTTCATCCTTGAAACCTAAGTGGCATGAACCACCATCATCAACACAATATCGCCTTGAAAGTTCTACGACAGCTCTGGCAGCTAGGCTTGCATGTTCTGCAAACTCAGCCACTCCTTGAGCAGCAGAGGTAGCATCCTTAAATTTCATGTTCCAATTCTTCTTACCAATAGAAAAATTACCATTACCATCTCCAGGAAATGCTTGCCCATGTTCCAACCTTTCATCCTTGAAACCTAAGTGGCATGAACCACCATCATCAACACAATATTGCCTTGAAAGTTCTCCAACAGCTCTGACAGCTAGGCTTGCATGTTGTCCAAACTCAGCCACTGCTTGAGCAGCAGAGGTAGCATCCTTAAATTTCCTATTCCAATACTGCCTACCAACAGAAAAATTACCATTACCTTCTCAAGGAAATGATTGACCATGTTCCAACCTTTCATCCTTGAAACCTAAGTGGCATGAACCACCATCATCAACACAATATTGCCTTGAAAGTTCTACAACAACTCTGGCAGCTAGGCTTGCATGTTCTGCAAACTCAGCCGCTGCTTGAGCAGCAGAGGCTGCATGCTTAAATTTCATGTTCCAATTCTTATTGCCAATAGAAAAATTACCATAACCATCTCCAGGCAATGCTTGCCCATGTTCCAACCTTTCATCCTTGAAACCTAAGTGGCATGAACCACCATCATCTACACAATATTGCCTTGAAAGTTCTATAACAACTCTGGCAGCTAGGCTTGCATGTTCTGCAAACTTAGCCACTGCTTGAGCAGTAGAGGTAGCATCCTTAAATTTCATGTTCCAATTCTTCTTACCAATAGAAAAATTACCATTACCATCTCCAGAAAATGCTTGCCCATGTTCCAACCTTTCATCCTTGAAACCTAAGTGGCATGAACCACCATCATCAACACAATATTGCCTTGAAAGTTCTCCAACAGTTCTGGTAGCTAGGATTGCATGTTCTCCAAACTCAGCCGCTGCTTGAGTAGCAGAGGTAGCATCCTTAAATTTCACGTTCCAATACTACCTACCAACAGAAAAATTACCATTACCATCTCAAGGAAATGATTGCCCATGTTCCAACCTTTCATCCTTGAAACTTACGTTGCATGAACCACCATCATCAACACAATATTGCCTTGAAAGTTCTCCAACAGCTCTGGTACCTATGCTTGCATGTTCTGCAAACTCAGCCGCTGCTTGAGCAGCAGAGGTGGTATCCTTAAATTTCATGTTCCAATTCTGCTTGCCAACAAAAAAATTACCATTACCATCTACAGGAAATGCTTGCCCATGTTCCAACCTTTCATCCTTGAAACCTAAGTGGCATGAACCACCATCATCAACACAATATTGCCTTGAAAGTTCTCCAATAGCTCTGGTAGCTAGGCTTGCATGTTCTCCAAACTCAGCCGCTGCTTGATTAGTAGAGGTAGCATCCTTAAATTTCACGTTCCAATATTGCCTACCAACAGAAAAATTGTTACACCCTATATTTTCGTATGTAAAAATGCGTCGTAAGCAAACTAATGTAGGACAAAAAAATGAGATAATATTTAAAAGTATATAAAGTAAGTTAATCATGTTACCTCTGAGGTTACAAATATTGAAGATCATGAACAACAAGTACAAAGAGGGTTGGACAGTTCAGAAGCTAAAGCAATTAAATAAAACAATGTTTCATCGAAAGTCGACAAGTTGGGAATGTTATAACATGTACCTTTGGGGTGAGACTAGGGTGATTAACATGATAAAGAGATTATGTTATGATTTATATTAGTCGTATTACATCCGTGTGTTATGTTTTTAAGTCAAGCGAGTTGTGGAACAAAAGTCGATGAAAGTCATCACAAGTTACATTCATAAGTTTTACTGAAACTTTGGGTCAAATGTAACTGCAATTTTCTCCCAATATACTTAGAGTTATGGTGTGTTCCACCCATCAAATTAAAGATCTATGAGTCTATTTTCCAACGCATTAAACCATTTGTCAATACGACATTGGAGTAGAGAGATATGTGCATTTTTGCGATACTGCGCAAGCTGCTAGGTGACAAGTAGGTGTGTCACCTACTTGCTTAAATGAAAGCCCAAAAATGGGCCATTTCGGGTCGTCCAAAGAGGCCTTTTAAGGGCCTATTTTCTTCATATATTAGACTTAAAATAGAGCATAATAACCAGACATAATCTCTGCAAAGAATCCTCCCAAAAATTTCCCACAAACCCTAATTGATTTTCTCTCCCTTTCAAGTTCCAATTGGAGGTAAAACTTAGAGTTTGAAGAACCAAGATAGGAGCTGAGTTATCCAACAAATAAGGTGAGTTTACTGCTCTCTTTCATCCATTTTTTTCTTCTGTAAATTCATGGTAAGTCGTTCTATACTTGTAAGAACTCACGGGATGGTGATCGGAAGCCGTGAGTTCGAGTTATTCACTTGTAGCGGACTGTTTTGTGGACTGTTTTGTGTTGCTGTTGGGCTGCGTGTTTTATTACTATTTTGTGGAGTTTTGGAGGAGGAAGGGGGTTTATAAACACCATATAAATGTAGGGTGGTTGGCTGGTCGTTCGTCATAACATTTTCGGGTCGTTTGACACTACTACGGTGGTCGTTTTGTGTACGAAGAGATTGGGGTGTGTTGGGCTGTTTTGTAGTATTTGATGGTATATATAGGGCTGGAAAATGATGTATATATGTTGTTATTGTTCTGTCCTTGTATTGTTGGTGTTATCTTGAAGTTGGAGGAAGGGCATATTATAGGGGAGATGCTGCCCGTTTTAATACAAAATAGGTTTGTCGTTCGTTGTGCGATAGTTGTACCTTTCGTAACTTAACGATAGTATTATTATCATTCTTGTAGATTAAGGTGCGAAGAGGTGAGTTCAACTTGGTGATTGAAAAGATTGTGATAAGGTATGTTAAGGCTAAGCCTTCCTTCATTTTGGCATGATCTCGTAGCTACATGTGTTAGTAATGAGACAAAAAGAGAAGTTCATATTCATGAATTTATTCACACTATTCTAGTCTCATAAGTTACAATATTATTCCTTATCGAGACTCTATATTCAATTTTAGTATTGTCTTCTTTCAGTCAAGAGAGCAGCAAGCCTATATATACAGTATTACAGTATTTTCATTACCATCGAGCTATAATCGATGGGCAGGCCCCTATTGGGCAACCTCTGATCAGATGGAAAGTTATATACCGAGCCTACTGTGGCCGAGCGCCTATGAGCGAGCCCAGCATGGTCGAGATACATAGCCTAGTATGGCCGAGCGCCTATAAGCGAGCCTACTATGGCAGAGCAGTTATATATATCGAGCCTTATAAGGCCGTATAATTATTTTACTTACTATATTGAAGGAGTTGAGTCAGTATCAGCAGGTAAGTATATCTCCAGATCATCTTTGACTCCCAGTTAATTTCAGTTATCATATTATCAGTTCAGTTTCAGATTTCAGTTATTTTATTGCCTTACATACTCGGTACATTATTTCGTACTGACATCCCTTTTTGGGGCGCTGCATTTCATGCGTGCAGGTTCAGACAGACAGACGGGTAGACCTCCTCAGTAGGTGTTTCCCGAGTTCCGCCTGATCGGTAAGCTCCACGTCTTTCGGAGTTGCCAGGACTAGAGTTTTGTGTACATCTTATGTATATCTGTATATATGTTATGGGTAGGTCGGGGCCCTGTTCCGATCACAGTACATCTATCAGTAGAGGCTTGTAGGCATATCTTGTTGGTTAGTGCAGTATGTTGGGTTTGTATAAATTGGTGGTTTGTCAGCTGTAGTAGCTATGACGGCCTTGTCGGCCTAGCTTTATATTGATATTTAGTTAGTGCTAGTTTCCATTCAGTTTTATATTTTGCTTCGCAAATTGTCTTGCAAGGTGGCCCCATGGCCAAAGTATGACATTATGTGTTCAGAGTCCCTTAGTCGCAATTTGGTACGCCAGGTTAGGTGAGGCACGGGGTGCTTGTCTCGCTCCTAGGTTCGGGGCGTGACAAACTTGGTATCAGAGCAGTTCTGTCCTAGGGAGTCTACAAGCCGTGTCTAGTAGGGTCTTGTTTATAGATGTGTTGTGCACCACATTATATAAGCAAGGAACTACAGGGCATTTAGGAGTTGGTTACACTTCTTTAAAATCTAAATCGTGCTATAGAACTGAGTTATAGGAAATTTGAATTAAACTTATGTGTTGGTGTTTGCATGCACAGATGACGGTGACTAGGAAGACTACGGCTAGCCAGAGGAGAGATACAGTAGTAGGTGAGGGGACCAACAGGGTACCCCCAGTAGATGGGGCCCAGTCTGAGGCTCAAGGGGAGACCCCTACTCAGCCATTACCGGCTCCTCCACCAACTACAGAGATTCCTAGGGAAACCGCACATCCAGTTCCCCCTCCACTTCCATCAGATCAGGACTTAAGGAGTGCGGTGCATTTGTTGACACAGTTGGTAGCTACCCAGCAACATGCTAGGGCATCAGCTAGTGCAGGAACTTCTGAGGGGTCTGGGAGTTCAAAGGTCCGAGAGTTTATTGCTTTGAGTCCCCCAGAGTTCACGGGGACAGATCAGAGGGAGGACCCGCAGGATTTCATAGATCAGCTTCACAGGATCTTTCGTGTTATGCATGCCACGGAGAAAGAGGCAGTTGAGCTAGCAGCTTTTCGACTCCGAGATATAGCCATCCTTTGGTATGAGGGATGGGAGAGGTCCAGGGGACGTGATACACCTCCAGCTATTTGGGAGAATTTTTCAGATGCTTTCCTTGACCAGTACTTACCGCGGGAGATCCGACAGGCTCGAGTCGATCAGTTTCTAGCCCTCAAGCAGGGTAATATGAGTGTTCGAGAGTATAGTCTCCGTTTTGACTCATTGGCCAGATATGCACCATCCATAGTTTCTACTATGCGGGACAGGATTCACAGGTTTATAGCAGGGTTAGCCCCAGAGTTAACCGAGGCATGTGCCACCGCTGCATTGCAGGATAGTATGGATATCTCCCAGATTCAGGCATTCGCCCAGAATATAGAAAGGGGTAGGCGTTCGGCAGCAGGGTACAGAGAGGGCTGAGCAAGGGCAACGTAAGAGGATGAGATTTCCCAGGTCTCAGGAGCAATCTCAGGGTAGTTATAGGACCCAGTACTTCGGACGGCCACCTAGGCCTCCGCCACCTCAGTTACAGGGTTACGGGTATGACCGCTATACTCAGTCAGGACCAGGTGAGAGCTCACGGGCGTCGGGTTTGCAGCGACAACGAGGTTCTGCGCAGACATGGTCATTTCCTCCACGGTGTGACATCTGTGGTAGAGGACACTTGGGTCAATGCCGAGCAGGTTCTGATGCTTGTTATACATGTGGGCGTCCGGGGCATATGATGCGAGATTGCCCAAATAGAGATTCTGGGGGAATGGCACAACCAGCGAGTTCAGCAACAGGATCGTCTATGTCCGTGCATCCTTCAAGGCGTGAGTCTCAGTCTTCGGCTGGTAGAGGTCGAGGCAGAGGTAGAGGTTCCAGTTCAAGTGGTAATCAGAACCGTATCTATGCTTTAGCGGGTCGACAGGACCAGGAGTCTTCACCAGACGTTGTGACAGGTATATTAACCATTTGCTCTCACGATGCTTATGCTTTGATAGACCCAGGATCTACTTTATCGTATATTACCCCATTTGTCGCGAGGAAGTTTGGTATAGTGCCTGAAATACTAAGTGATCCTTTTGCGGTATCTACACCGGTCGGAGAATCGATTATTGCTAGACGGGTTTACCGAGGTTGTACGGTGATAATTTGTAGTCGTCAGACCTCAGCTGACCTAGTTGAGCTAGAGATGATGGACTTTGATGCTATCATGGGCATGGACTGGTTGGCAGCTTGCTATGCCACAGTTGATTGCCGAGCAAAGGTAGCCAAATTTCATTTTCCGGGTGAGCCAGTCCTTGAATGGGTAGGTAATACACCAACACCTAGAGGTAGGTTTATTTCCTATCTGAAGGCGAGGAAAATGATCGCAAAAGGGTGCATTTATCATATTGTGCGAGTTAGAGATGCAGATGCTGAGATACCTACACTTCAGTCTATTCCCATAGTCAAAGAGTATGCAGATGTGTTTCCAGATGAGCTTCCAGGTATTCCTCCAGAGCGAGAGATTGATTTTAGCATCGATTTGCTTCCAGGAACTCAACCAATATCCGTCCCTCCGTATAGAATGGCACCTGCCGAATTGAAGGAGTTGAAGGAGCAGTTAAAAGATTTGCTGGAGAAAGGTTACATTAGGCCCAGTACCTCACCTTGGGGTGCACCGGTACTATTTGTGCGGAAGAAAGACGGCTCGCTGAGGATGTGTATCGATTATAGGCAGTTGAACAAGGTAACTATTAAGAATAAGTATCCACTTCCAAGGATCGATGACTTGTTTGATCAGTTGCAGGGAGCTAGATGCTTTTCCAAGATTGATTTGAGGTCGGGGTACCACCAGGTCAGAGTTCGGGAAAAAGATATTCCGAAGACAGCCTTCAGGACCCGATATGGCCACTTCGAGTTCCTTGTCATGTCCTTCGGGTTGACTAATGCACCCGCTGTATTTATGGACTTGATGAATAGCCTATTCCGGCCATTTTTAGATCTGTTCGTGATAGTATTTATTGATGATATTCTGGTTTATTCCCGTTCAGAGGATGAGCATGCGGACCACCTGCGAGCGGTACTCCAAACCCTCCGTGATCGTAAGTTGTATGCTAAGTTTTCTAAATGTGAGTTCTGGTTGAAGTCTGTAGCATTCTTGGGGCATATTGTATCAGATGAAGGGATAAAGGTGGACACTCAGAAGATTGAGGCCGTGAAATCTTGGCCTAGACCTACCACTCCGACAGAGGTTCGTAGCTTTCTAGGCTTAGCAGGATACTATCGGAGGTTCGTAGAGGGTTTTTCTTCCCTTTCGGCACCATTGACGAAGTTGACACAGAAAGAAACTAAGTTTCAATGGACAGAGGCTTGTGAGCGGAGTTTCCAAGAGCTTAAGAACAAGTTGACCTCAGCTCCAGTTCTAACACTTCCAGAGGGTCTAGAGGGTTATGCCGTGTATTGTGATGCATCAGGTGTCGGGTTAGGATGTGTCCTGATGCAACATGGGAAGGTAATTGCATATGCTTCAAGGTAGTTGAGGAAGCACGAGAGGAATTATCCGACCCACGACCTCGAGTTAGCTGCGGTTGTCCATGCACTTAAGATATGGCGGCATTATTTATATGGTGTTCATGTTGATATATTTACTGATCATAAAAGCCTACAATATATTTTCAAGCAGAAAGAGTTGAATTTGCGACAGAGGCGATGGCTTGAGTTATTGAAAGATTACGATGTTAACATTCTCTACCATCCAGGGAAAGCTAATGTTGTAGCAGATGCCTTAAGTCGCCGATCTATGGGTAGCTTAGCACATGTAGAGCCCGAGAAAAGACAATTAGCTAGAGATATTCATCAATTGGCTTCGTTGGGGGTTCGGTTAGTAGATTCTGAGGATGGTGGAGTTGTAATCCAAAACACTGCAAAATCATCCCTCATAGCTGAAGTCAAGGAAAGGCAGTACGAGGACCCAGAGTTGGTCGAGTTGAGAGAGCGAGTTCCGCAGCAGAAGAAGCCATTGTTAGAGCTCAAGGGAGATGGGGTTCTCAGATACAAGGGTCGTTTGTGTGTTCCAGATGTAGCAGGGCTACGAGACAGGATTATGTCAGAGGCACATTATTCATGGTATTCCATCCACCCTGGATCGACGAAGATGTATCATGACATTAAGGATATGTACTGGTGGAATGATATGAAGAAGAACATTGCTGAGTTTGTCGCCCAATGTACTAGTTGCCAGCAAGTGAAGGTAGAACACCAGAAGCCCGGAGGGCTAATGCAGACTATAGAGATCCCGACATGGAAATGGGAGGCGATAAACATGGACTTTATCATGGGTTTACCTCGTTCTAATCGTAAGTTCGATTCCATATGGGTGATAGTCGATAGGCTCACGAAATCAGCTCACTTCCTACCGGTCAGATCTACATATACAACAGAAGATTATGCAAAGTTATATATTAAGGAGATAGTGCGGCTACACGGAGTACCAGTTTCTATTATATCTGACCGTGGGGCTCAGTTTACAGCACATTTTTGGAGGTCATTTCAGAGAGGTCTAGGGACTCAGGTGAATCTCAGCACAGCTTTTCATCCACAGACTGATGGACAAGCCGAGCGCACAATTCAGACGCTCGAGGATATGTTACGAGTATGTGTGTTGGATTTTAAAAGAAGTTGGGATGAACATCTACCTCTTATCGAGTTTGCATATAATAACAGTTACCACTCCAGTATCCAGATGGCTCCGTACGAGGCTTTGTATGGGCGTAAGTGCAGATCTCCTATAGGGTGGTTTGATGTTGGAGAATCTGGGTTACATGGGCCAGACCTGGTTCAGCAGGCCGTAGAGAAAGTAAAGGTTATCCGGGAGCGACTGTTGACAGCTCAGAGTCGTCAGAAGTCATATTTTGACGTGCGGCGACGAGACTTAGAGTTCAGGATTAATGACTGGGTATTCTTAAAGGTATCACCTATGAAGGACGTGATGAGGTTTGGCAAGAAAGGAAAGCTTAGCCCACGGTATATTGGGCCTTATAGGATCATTCGGAGAGTGGGCCAACTAGCTTATGAGTTAGAGTTGCCCTCAGAATTGGAGTCTGTCCATCCGGTTTTTCACGTATCTATGCTATGGAAGTGCATTGGCGATCCTACCCGAGTGGTACCCACGGATGATGTACAGATTACAGAGGACTTGTCATATGAGGAAATTCCAGTTGCCATCCTAGACCGACAAATCCGCAATCTACGAAATAAGGAGGTAGCTTCCGTAAAGGTTTTATGGAGGAGCAAGAATGTAGAAGAGATGACGTGGGAATCGGAGGAAGAAATGAAGTCTAAATACCCCCACCTATTTCAAAATGAAGATATGGTTCAAGATGGGACGCTACAACATAGCTCTATGTAGGCTAGCAGGTCATCAGGTAAGCTTTTATTTTTCACTTTCAATATTTATGATTTACGGTCGGTGAGGCAAATTGCTGCTATTTATAAAGATTGGCCATGTGTGGCATGCATAGTATGTTTCTGGCTACGTGCAGGTTGGTTTTAACCTAGTGTATGAAGGATACTCTGGAAAAAGTTTCCAAAGTCTCCAAGAGTAAACATTCGAGGACGAATGTTCCCAAGGGGGAGTGATGTTACACCCTATATTTTCGTATGTAAAAATGCGTCGTAAGCAAACTAATGTAGGACAAAAAAATGAGATAATATTTAAAAGTATATAAAGTAAGTTAATCATGTTACCTCTGAGGTTACAAATATTGAAGATCATGAACAACAAGTACAAAGAGGGTTGGACAGTTCAGAAGCTAAAGCAATTAAATAAAACAATGTTTCATCGAAAGTCGACAAGTTGGGAATGTTATAACATGTACCTTTGGGGTGAGACTAGGGTGATTAACATGATAAAGAGATTATGTTATGATTTATATTAGTCGTATTACATCCGTGTGTTATGTTTTTAAGTCAAGCGAGTTGTGGAACAAAAGTCGATGAAAGTCATCACAAGTTACATTCATAAGTTTTACTGAAACTTTGGGTCAAATGTAACTGCAATTTTCTCCCAATATACTTAGAGTTATGGTGTGTTCCACCCATCAAATTAAAGATCTATGAGTCTATTTTCCAACGCATTAAACCATTTGTCAATACGACATTGGAGTAGAGAGATATGTGCATTTTTGCGATACTGCGCAAGCTGCTAGGTGACAAGTAGGTGTGTCACCTACTTGCTTAAATGAAAGCCCAAAAATGGGCCATTTCGGGTCGTCCAAAGAGGCCTTTTAAGGGCCTATTTTCTTCATATATTAGACTTAAAATAGAGCATAATAACCAGACATAATCTCTGCAAAGAATCCTCCCAAAAATTTCCCACAAACCCTAATTGATTTTCTCTCCCTTTCAAGTTCCAATTGGAGGTAAAACTTAGAGTTTGAAGAACCAAGATAGGAGCTGAGTTATCCAACAAATAAGGTGAGTTTACTGCTCTCTTTCATCCATTTTTTCTTCTGTAAATTCATGGTAAGTCGTTCTATACTTGTAAGAACTCACGGGATGGTGATCGGAAGCCGTGAGTTCGAGTTATTCACTTGTAGCGGACTGTTTTGTGGACTGTTTTGTGTTGCTGTTGGGCTGCGTGTTTTATTACTATTTTGTGGAGTTTTGGAGGAGGAAGGGGGTTTATAAACACCATATAAATGTAGGGTGGTTGGCTGGTCGTTCGTCATAACATTTTCGGGTCGTTTGACACTACTACGGTGGTCGTTTTGTGTACGAAGAGATTGGGGTGTGTTGGGCTGTTTTGTAGTATTTGATGGTGTATATAGGGCTGGAAAATGATGTATATATGTTGTTATTGTTCTGTCCTTGTATTGTTGGTGTTATCTTGAAGTTGGAGGAAGGGCATATTATAGGGGAGATGCTGCCCGTTTTAATACAAAATAGGTTTGTCGTTCGTTGTGCGATAGTTGTACCTTTCGTAACTTAACGATAGTATTATTATCATTCTTGTAGATTAAGGTGCGAAGAGGTGAGTTCAACTTGGTGATTGAAAAGATTGTGATAAGGTATGTTAAGGCTAAGCCTTCCTTCATTTTGGCATGATCTCGTAGCTACATGTGTTAGTAATGAGACAAAAAGAGAAGTTCATATTCATGAATTTATTCACACTATTCTAGTCTCATAAGTTACAATATTATTCCTTATCGAGACTCTATATTCAATTTTAGTATTGTCTTCTTTCAGTCAAGAGAGCAGCAAGCCTATATATACAGTATTACAGTATTTTCATTACCATCGAGCTATAATCGATGGGCAGGCCCCTATTGGGCAACCTCTGATCAGATGGAAAGTTATATACCGAGCCTACTGTGGCCGAGCGCCTATGAGCGAGCCCAGCATGGTCGAGATACATAGCCTAGTATGGCCGAGCGCCTATAAGCGAGCCTACTATGGCAGAGCAGTTATATATATCGAGCCTTATAAGGCCGTACAATTATTTTACTTACTATATTGAAGAAGTTGAGTCAGTATCAGCAGGTAAGTATATCTCCAGATCATCTTTGACTCCCAGTTAATTTCAGTTATCATATTATCAGTTCAGTTTCAGATTTCAGTTATTTTATTACCTTACATACTCGGTACATTATTTCGTACTGACGTCCCTTTTTTGGGGGCGCTGCATTTCATGCGTGCAGGTTCAGACAGACAGACGGGTAGACCTCCTCAGTAGGTGTTTCCCGAGTTCCGCCTGATCGGTAAGCTCCACGTCTTTCGGAGTTGCCAGGACTAGAGTTTTGTGTACATCTTATGTATATCTGTATATATGTTATGGGTAGGTCGGGGCCCTGTTCCGATCACAGTACATCTATCAGTAGAGGCTTGTAGGCATATCTTGTTGGTTAGTGCAGTATGTTGGGTTTGTATAAATTGGTGGTTTGTCAGCTGTAGTAGCTATGACGGCCTTGTCGGCCTAGCTTTATATTGATATTTAGTTAGTGCTAGTTTCTATTCAGTTTTATATTTTGCTTCGCAAATTGTCTTGCAAGGTGGCCCCATGGCCAAAGTATGACATTATGTGTTCAGAGTCCCTTAGTCGCAATTTGGTACGCCAGGTTAGGTGAGGCACGGGGTGCTTGTCTCGCTCCTAGGTTCGGGGCGTGACAAACTTGGTATCAGAGCAGTTCTGTCCTAGGGAGTCTACAAGCCGTGTCTAGTAGGGTCTTGTTTATAGATGTGTTGTGCACCACATTATATAAGCAAGGAACTACAGGGCATTTAGGAGTTGGTTACACTTCTTTGAAATCTAAATCGTGCTATAGAACTGAGTTATAGGAAATTTGAATTAAACTTCCAATACTGCCTACCAACAGAAAAATTACCATTAACACCTCAAGGAAATGATTGCCCATGTTCTAACCTTTCATCATTGAAACCTAAGTGGCATGAACCACCATCATCAACACAATATTGCCTTGAAAGTTCTACAACAACTCTGGTAGCTAGGCTTGCATGTTCTGCAAACTCAGCCGCTGCTTGAGTAGCAGAGGTAGCATCTTTGAATTTCATGTTCCAATTCTACCTGCCAACAGAAAAATTACCATTACCATCTCCAGGAAATGATTGCCCATGTTCCAATCTTTCATCCTTGAAACCTAAGTGGCATGAACCATCATCATCAACACAATATTGCCTTGAAAGTTCTACAACAGCTCTGGCAGCTAGGCTTGCATGTTCTGCAAGCTCAGCCGCTTCTTGAGCAACAGAGGTAATATCCTTAAATTTCATGTTCCAATTCTGCTTGCCAACAGAAAAATTATCCTTACCATCTCAAGGAAATGATTGCCCATGTTCCAACCTTTCATCCTTGAAACCTAAGTGGCATGAACCACCATCATCAACACAATATTGCCTTGAAAGTTCTCCAACAGCTCTGGTAGCTAGGCTTGCATGTTCTGCAAACTCAGCCGCTGCTTGAGTAGCAGAGGTAGCATCCTTAAATTTCACGTTCCAATACTGCCTACAAACAGAAAAATTACCATTACCATCTCAAGGAAATGATTGCCCATGTTCTAACCTTTCATCCTTGAAACTTACGTGGCATGAACCACCATCATCAATACAAAATTGCCTTAAAAGTTCTCCAACAGCTCTGGCACCTAGGCTTTCATGTTCTGCAAGCTCAGCCGCTGCTTGAGCAGCAGAGGTAGTATCCTTAAATTTCATGTTCCAATTCTGCTTACTAACAGAAAAATTACCATTACCATCTCAAGGAAATGATTGCCCAAGTTCCAACCTTTCATCCTTGAAACCTAAGTGGCATGAACCACCATCATCAACACAATATTGCCTTGAAAGTTCTCCAATAGCTCTGGCAGCTAGGCTTGCATGTTCTCCAAACTCAGCCGCTGCTTGAGCAGCAGAGGTAGCATCCTTAAATTTCACGTTCCAATACTGCCTACCAACAGAAAAATTACCATTACCATCTCAAGGAAATGCTTGCCCATGTTTCAACCTTTCATCCTTGAAATCTAAGTGGCATGAACCACCATCATCAACACAATATTACCTTGAAAGTTCTCTAACAGCTCTGGCAGCTAGCCTTGCATGTTCTCTAAAATCAGCTACTGCTTGAGCAGCAGAGGTAGCATCCTTAAATTTCACGTTCCAATACAGCCTACGAACAGAAAAATTACCATAACCATCTCCAAGAAATTATTGTCCATGTTTCAACCTTTCATCCTTGAAACCTAAGTGGCATGAACCACCATCATCAACACAATATTGCCTTAAAAGTTCTCCAATAGCTCTGGTAGCTAGGCTTGCATGTCCTCCAAACTCAGCCGCTGCTTGAGTAGCAGAGGTAGCATCCTTAAATTGCATGTTCCAATACTGCCTACCAACAGAAAAATTACCATTACCATCTCAAGGAAATGCTTGCCCATGTTTCAACCTTTCATCCTTGAAATCTAAGTGGCATGAACCACCATCATCAACACAATATTGCCTTGAAAGTTCTCCAACAGCTCTGGCAGCTAGCCTTGCATGTTCTCTAAAATCAGCTACTGCTTGAGCAGCAGAGGTAGCATCCTTAAATTTCACGTTCCAATACAGCCTACGAACAGAAAAATTACCATAACCATCTCCAAGAAATTATTGTCCATGTTTCAACCTTTCATCCTTGAAACCTAAGTGGCATGAACCACCATCATCAACACAATATTGCCTTGAAAGTTCTCCAACAGCTATGGTAGCTAGGCTTGCATGTCCTCCAAACTCAGCCGCTGCTTGAGTAGCAGAGGTAGCATCCTTAAATTTCACGTTCCAATACTGCCTACCAATAGAAAAATTACCATTACCATCTCCAGGAAATGATTGCCCATGTTCCAATCTTTCATCCTTGAAACCTAAGTGGCATGAACCATCATCATCAACACAATATTGCCTTGAAAGTTCTACAACAGCTCTGACAGCTAGGCTTGCATGTTCTGCAAGCTCAGCCGCTTCTTGAGCAGTAGAGGTAATATCCTTAAATTTCATGTTCCAATTCTGCTTGCCAACAGAAAAATTACCATTACCATCTCAAGGAAATGATTGCCCATGTTCCAACCTTTCATCCTTGAAACCTAAGTGGCATGAACCACCATCATCAACACAATATTGCCTTGAAAGTTCTCCAACAGCTCTGGTAGCTAGGCTTGCATGTTCTGCAAACTCAGCCGCTGCTTGAGTAGCAGAGGTAGCATCCTTAAATTTCACGTTCCAATTCTGCTTGCCAACAGAAAAATTACCATTACCATCTCAAGGAATTGATTGCCCATGTTCCAACCTTTCATCCTTGAAACCTAAGTGGCATGAACCACCATCATCAACACAATATTGCCTTGAATGTTCTCCAACAGCTATGGTAGCTAGGCTTGCATGTCCTCCAAACTCAGCCGCTGCTTGAGTAGCAGAGGTAGCATCCTTAAATTTCACGTTCCAATACTGCCTACCAACAGAAAAATTACCATTACCACCTCAAGGAAATGATTGCCCATGTTCCAACCTTTCATCCTTGAAACCTAAGTGGCATGAACCACCATCATCAACACAATATTGCCTTGAAAGTTCTACAACAACTCTGGCAGCTAGGCTTGCATGTTATCCAAACTCAGCCGCTGCTTGAGTAGTAGAAGTAGCATCCTTAAATTTCATGTTCCAATTCAACCTGCCAACAGAAAAATTACCATTACCATCTCCAGGAAATGATTGCCCATGTTCCAACCTTTCATCCTTGAAACCTAAGTGGCATGAACCATCATCATCAACACAATATTGCCTTGAAAGTTCTACAACAGCTCTGGCAGCTAGGTTGCATGTTCTGCAAGCTCAGCCGCTGCTAGAGCAGCAGAGGTAGTATCCTTAAATTTCATGTTCCAATTCTGCTTGCCACCAGAAAAATTACCATTACCATCTCTAGGAAATGCTTGCCCATGTTTCAACCTTTCATCTTTGAAATCTAAGTGGCATGAACCACCATCATCAACACAATATTGCCTTGAAAGTTCTCCAACAGCTCTGGCAGCTAGCCTTGCATGTTCTCTAAAATCAGCTACTGCTTGAGCAGCAGAGGTAGCATCCTTAAATTTCACGTTCCAATACAGCCTACGAACCGAAAAATTACCATTACCATCTCCAAGAAATGATTGTCCATGTTTCAACCTTTCATCCTTGAAACCTAAGTGGCATGAACCACCATCATCAACACAATATTGCCTTGAAAGTTCTCCAACAGCTATGGTAGCTAGGCTTGCATGTCCTCCAAACTCAGCCGCTGCTTGAGTAGTAGAGGTAGCATCCTTAAATTTCACGTTCCAATACTGCCTACCAATAGAAAAATTACCATTACCACCTCAAGGAAATGATTGCCCATGTTCCAACCTTTCATCCTTGAAACCAAAGTGGCATGAACCACCATCATCAACACAATATTGTCTTGAAAGTTCTACAACAACTCTGGCAGCTAGGCTTGCATGTTATCCAAACTCAGCCGTTGCTTGAGTAGTAGAAGTAGCATCCTTAAATTTCATGTTCCAATTCAACCTGCCAACAGAAAAATTACCATTACCATCTCCAGGAAATGATTGCCCATGTTCCAACCTTTCATCCTTGAAACCTAAGTGGCATGAACCATCATCATCAACACAATATTGCCTTGAAAGTTCTACAACAGCTCTGGCATCTAGGCTTGCATGTTCTGCAAGCTCAGCCGCTGCTTGAGCAGTAGAGGTAGTATCCTTAAATTTCATGTTCCAATTCTGCTTGCCACCAGAAAAATTACCATTAACACCTCAAAGAAAATGATTGCCCATGTTCCAAACTTTCATCCTTGAAAACTAAGTGGCATGAACCACCATCATCAACACAATATTGCCTTGAAAGTTCTACAACAACTCTGGCAGCTAGGCTTGCATATTCTGCAAATTCAGCCGCTGCTTGAGTAGCAGAGGTAGCATCCTTGAATTTCATGTTCCAATTCTACCTGCCAACAGAAAAATTACCATTACCATCTCCAGGAAATGATTGCCCATGTTCCAATCTTTCATCCTTGAAACCTAAGTGGCATGAACCATCATCATCAACACAATATTGCCTTGAAAGTTCTACAACAGCTCTGGCAGCTAGGCTTGCATGTTCTGCAAGCTCTGCCGCTGCTTGAGCAGCAGAGGTAGTATCCTTAAATTTCATGTTCCAATTCTTCTTGCCAACAGAAAAATTACCATTACCATCTCAAGGAAATGATTGCCCATGTTCCAACCTTTCATCCTTGAAACCTAAGTGGCATGAACCACCATCATCAACACAATATTGCCTTGAAAGTTCTCCAATAGCTTCTGGCAGCTAGGCTTGCATGTTCTGCAAACTCAGCCACTGCTTGAGTAGCAGAGGTAGTATCCTTAAATTTCATGTTCCAATTCTGCTTGCCAACAGAAAAATTACCATTACCATCTCAAGGAATTGATTGCCCATGTTCCAACCTTTCATCCTTGAAACCTAAGTGGCATGAACCACCATCATCAACACAATATTGCCTTGAAAGTTCTCCAACAACTATGGTAGCTAGGCTTGCATGTCCTCCAAACTCAGCCGCTGCTTGAGTAGCAGAGGTAGCATCCTTAAATTTCACATTCCAATACTGCCTACCAACAGAAAAATTACCATTACCACCTCAAGGAAATGATTGCCCATGTTCCAACCTTTCATCCTTGAAACCTAAGTGGCATGAACCACCATCATCAACACAATATTGTCTTGAAAGTTCTACAACAACTCTGGCAGCTAGGCTTGCATGTTATCCAAACTCAGCCGTTGCTTGAGTAGTAGAAGTAGCATCCTTAAATTTCATGTTCCAATTCAACCTGCCAAAAGAAAAATTACCATTACCATCTCCAGGAAATGATTTCCCATGTTCCAACCTTTCATCCTTGAAACCTAAGTGGCATGAACCATCATCATCAACACAATATTGCCTTGAAAGTTCTACAACAGCTCTGGCAGCTAGGCTTGCATGTTCTGCAAGCTCAGCCGCTGCTTGAGCAGCAGAGGTAGTATCCTTAAATTTCATGTTCCAATTCTGCTTGCCACCAGAAAAATTACCATTACCATCTCTAGGAAATGATTGCCCATGTTCCAACCTTTCATCCTTGAAACCTAAGTGGCATGAACCACCATCATCAACACAATATTGCCTTGAAAGTTCTCCAACAGCTCTGGCAGCTAGCCTTGCATGTTCTCTAAAATCAGCTGCTGCTTGAGCAGCAGCGGTAGCATCCTTAAATTTCACGTTCCAATACAGCCTACGAACAGAAAAATTACCATTACCATCTCCAAGAAATGATTGTCCATGTTTCAACCTTTCATCCTTGAAACCTAAGTGGCATGAACCACCATCATCAACACAATATTACCTTGAAAGTTCTCCAACAGCTCTGGCAGCTAGGCTTGCATGTTATCCAAACTCAGCCGCTGCTTGAGCAGTAGAAGTAGCATCCTTAAATTTCATGTTCCAATACTGCCTATCAACAGAAAATTACCATTAACACCTCAAGGAAATGGTTGCCCATGTTCCAAACTTTCATCCTTGAAACCTAAGTGGCATGAACCACCATCATCAACATAATATTGCCTTGAAAGTTCTACAACAACTCTGGCAGCTAGGCTTGCATGTTCTGCCAACTCAGCCACTGCTTGAGTAGTAGAGGTAGCATCCTTAAATTTCACGTTCCAATACTGCCTACCAACAGAAAAATTACCATTACCATCTCAAGGATATGATTGCCCATGTTCCAACCATTCATCCTTGAAACCTAAGTGGCATGAACCACCATCATCAACACAATATTACCTTGAAAGTTCTCCAACAGCACTGATAGCTAGGCTTGCATGTTATCCAAACTCAGCCGCTGCTTGAGCAGTAGAAGTAGCATCCTTAAATTTCATGTTCCAATACTGCCTACCAACAGAAAAATTACCATTAACACCTCAAGGAAATGATTGCCCATATTCCAACCTTTCATCCTTGAAACCTAAGTGGCATGAACCACCATCATCAACAGAATATTGCCTTGAAAGTTCTACAACAACTCTGGTAGCTAGGCTTGCATGTTCTGCAAACTCAGCCGCTACTTGAGTAGCAGAGGTAGCATCCTTGAATTTCATGTTCCAAATCTACCTACCAACAGAAAAATTACCATTACCATCTCCAGGAAATGATTGCCCATGTTCCAACCTTTCATCCTTGAAACCTAAGTGGCATGAACCAACATCATCAACACAATATTGCCTTGAAAGTTCTACAACAGCTCTGGCAGCTAGGCTTGCATATTCTGCAAGCTCAGCCGCTGCTTGAGCAGCAGAGGTAGTATCCTTAAATTTCATGTTCCAATTCTGCTTGCCAACAGAAAAATTACCATTACCATCTCTAGGAAATGCTTGCCCATGTTTCAACCTTTCATCCTTGAAACCTAAGTGGCATGAACCACCATCATCAACACAATATTACCTTGAAAGTTCTACAACAGCTCTGGCATCTAGGCTTGCATGTTCTGCAAGCTCAGCCGCTGCTTGAGCAGTAGAGGTAGTATCCTTAAATTTCATGTTCCAATTCTGCTTGCCACCAGAAAAATTACCATTAACACCTCAAGGAAATGATTGCCCATGTTCCAAACTTTCATCCTTGAAACCTAAGTGGCATGAACCACCATCATCAACACAATATTGCCTTGAAAGTTCTACAACAACTCTGGCAGCTAGGCTTGCATGTTCTCTAAAAACAGCTGCTGCTTGAGCAGCAGAGGTAACATCCTAAAATTTCACGTTCCAATACAGCCTACGAACAGAAAAATTACCATTACCATCTCCAAGAAATGATTGTCCATGTTTCAACCTTTCATCCTTGAAACCTAAGTGGCATGAACCACCATCATCAACACAATATTACCTTGAAAGTTCTCCAACAGCTCTGGCAGCTAGGCTTGCATGTTATCCAAACTCAACCGCTGCTTGAGCAGTAGAGGTAGCATCCTTATATTTCATGTTCCAATACTGCCTACCAAAAGAAAAATTACCATTAACACCTCAAGGAAATGATTGCCCATGTTCCAACCTTTCATCCTTGAAACCTAAGTGGCATGAACCACCATCATCAACACAATATTGCCTTGAAAGTTCTACAATAACTCTGGCAGCTAAGCTTGCATGTTCTGCAAACTCAGCCGCTGCTTGAGTAGCAGAGGTAGCATCCTTGAATTTCATGTTCCAATTCTACCTGCCAACAGAAAAATTACCTTACCATCTCCAGGAAATGATTGCCCATGTTCCAACCTTTCATCCTTGAAACCTAAGTGGCATGAACCATCATCATTAACACAATATTTCCTTGAAAGTTCTACAACAGCTCTGGCAGCTAGGCTTGCATGTTCTGCAAGCTCAGCCGCTGCTTGAGCAGCAGAGGTAGTATCCTTAAATTTCATGTTCCAATTCTGCTTGCCAACAGAAAAATTACCATTAACATCTCTAGGAAATGCTTGCCCATGTTTCAACCTTTCATCCTTGAAACATAAGTGACATGAACCACCATCATCAACACAATATTGCCTTGAAAGTTCTCCAACAGCTCTGGAAGCTAGGCTTGCATGTTCTTCAAACTCAGCCGCTGCTTGAGCAGCAAAGGTAGTATCCTTAAATTTCATGTTCCAATTCTGCTTGCCAACAGAAAAATTACCATTACCATCTCCAGGAAATGCTTGCCCATGTTCCAACCATTCATCCTTGAAACCTAAGTGGCATGAACCACCATCATCAACACAATATTGCCTTGAAAGTTCTCCAACAGCTATGGTAGCTAGGCTTGCATGTCCTCCAAACTCAGCCGCTGCTTGAGTAGCAGAGGTAGCATCCTTAAATTTCACGTTCCAATACTGCCTACCAATAGAAAAATTACCATTACCACCTCAAGGAAATGATTGCCCATGTTCCAACCTTTCATCCTTGAAACCAAAGTGGCATGAACCACCATCATCAACATAATATTGTCTTGAAAGTTCTACAACAACTCTGGCAGCTAGGCTTGCATGTTATCCAAACTCAGCCGTTGCTTGAGTAGTAGAAGTAGCATCCTTAAATTTCATGTTCCAATTCAACCTGCCAACAGAAAAATTACCATTACCATCTCCAGGAAATGATTGCCCATGTTCCAACCTTTCATCCTTGAAACCTAAGTGGCATGAACCATCATCATCAACACAATATTGCCTTGAAAGTTCTACAACAGCTCTGGCATCTAGGCTTGCATGTTCTGCAAGCTCAGCTGCTGCTTGAGCAGTAGAGGTAGTATCCTTAAATTTCATGTTCCAATTCTGCTTGCCACCAGAAAAATTACCATTAACACCTCAAGGAAATGATTGCCCATGTTCCAAACTTTCATCCTTGAAACCTAAGTGGCATGAACCACCATCATCAACACAATATTGCCTTGAAAGTTCTACAACAACTCTGGCAGCTAGGCTTGCATGTTCTCTAAAAACAGCTGCTGCTTGAGCAGCAGAGGTAGCATCCTTAAATTTCACGTTCCAATACAGCCTACGAACAGAAAAATTACCATTACCATCTCCAAGAAATGATTGTCCATGTTTCAACCTTTCATCCTTGAAACCTAAGTGGCATGAACCACCATCATCAACACAATATTACCTTGAAAGTTCTCCAACAGCTCTGGCAGCTAGGCTTGCATGTTATCCAAGCTCAGCCGCTGCTTGAGCAGTAGAAGTAGCATCCTTAAATTTCATGTTCCAATACTGCTTATCAACAGAAAATTACCATTAACACCTCAAGGAAATGGTTGCCCATGTTCCAACCTTTCATCCTTGAAACCTAAGTGGCATGAACCACCATCATCAACATAATATTGCCTTGAAAGTTCTACAACAACTCTGGCAGCTAGGCTTGCATGTTCTGCCAACTCAGCCACTGCTTGAGTAGTAGAGGTAGCATCCTTAAATTTCACGTTCCAATACTGCCTACCAACAGAAAAATTACCATTACCATCTCAAGGATATGATTGCCCATGTTCCAACCATTCATCCTTGAAACCTAAGTGGCATGAACCACCATCATCAACACAATATTACCTTGAAAGTTCTCCAACAGCACTGATAGCTAGGCTTGCATGTTATCCAAACTTAGCCGCTGCTTGAGCAGTAGAAGTAGCATCCTTAAATTTCATGTTCCAATACTGCCTACCAACAGAAAAATTACCATTAACACCTCAAGGAAATGATTGCCCATGTTCCAACCTTTCATCCTTGAAACCTAAGTGGCATGAACCACCATCATCAACACAATATTGCCTTGAAAGTTCTACAACAACTCTGGTAGCTAGGCTTGCATGTTCTGCAAACTCAGCCGCTGCTTGAGTAGCAGAGGTAGCATCCTTGAATTTCAATTTCCAAATCTACCTACCAACAGAAAAATTACCATTACCATCTCCAGGAAATTATTGCCCATGTTCCAACCTTTCATCCTTGAAACCTAAGTGGCATGAACCAACATAATCAACACAATATTGCCTTGAAAGTTCTACAACAGCTCTGGCAGCTAGGCTTGCATATTCTGCAAGCTCAGCCGCTGCTTGAGCAGCAGAGGTAGTATCATTAAATTTCATGTTCCAATTCTGCTTGCCAACAGAAAAATTACCATTACCATCTCTAGGAAATGCTTGCCCATGTTTCAACCTTTCATCCTTGAAACCTAAGTGGCATGAACCACCATCATCAACACAATATTTCCTTGAAAGTTCTCCAACAGCTCTGGCAGCTAGGCTTGCATGTTCTCCAAACTCAGCCGCTGCTTGAGCAGCAGAGGTAGCTTCCTTAAATTTCCTGTTCCAATACTGCCTACCAACAGAAAAATTACCATTACCATCTCCAGGAAATGCTTGCCCATGTTCTAACCTTTCATCCTTAAAACCTAAGTGGCATGAACCACCATCATCAACACAATATTGCCTTGAAAGTTCTCCAACAGCTCTGGCAGCTAGGCTTGCATGTTCTCCAAACTCAGCCGCTGCTTGAGCAGCAGAGGTAGCATCCTTAAATTTCCTGTTCAAATTCTGCCTGCCATCAGAAAAATTACCATTACCATCTCAAGGAAATGATTTCCCATGTTCCAACCTTTCATCCTTGAAACCTAAGTGGCATGAACCACCATCATCAACACAATATTACCTTGAAAGTTCTCCAACAGCTCTGGCAGCTAGGCTTGCATGTTATCCAAACTCAGCCGCTGCTTGAGCAGTAGAGGTAGCATCCTTAAATTTCATGTTCCAATACTGCCTACCAAAAGAAAAATTACCATTAACACCTCAAGGAAATGATTGCCCATGTTCCAACCTTTCATCCTTGAAACCTAAGTGGCATGAACCACCATCATCAACACAATATTGCCTTGAAAGTTCTACAACAACTCTGGCAGCTAAGGCTTGCATGTTCTGCAAACTCAGCCGCTGCTTGAGTAGCAGAGGTAGCATCCTTGAATTTCATGTTCCAATTCTACCTGCCAACAGAAAAATTACCATTACCATCTCCAGGAAATGATTGCCCATGTTCCAACCTTTCATCCTTGAAACCTAAGTGGCATGAATCATCATCATTAACTTAATATTTCCTTGAAAGTTCTACAACAGCTCTGGCAGCTAGGCTTGCATGTTCTGCAAGCTCAGCCGCTGCTTGAGCAGCAGAGGTAGTATCCTTAAATTTCATGTTCCAATTCTGCTTGCCAACAGAAAAATTACCATTAACATCTCTAGGAAATGCTTGCCCATGTTTCAACCTTTCATCCTTGAAACATAAGTGACATGAACCACCATCATCAACACAATATTGCCTTGAAAGTTCTCCAACAGCTCTGGCAGCTAGGCTTGCATGTTCTTCAAACTCAGCCGCTGCTTGAGCAGCAAAGGTAGTATCCTTAAATTTCATGTTCCAATTCTGCTTGCCAACAGAAAAATTACCATTACCATCTCCAGGAAATGCTTGCCCATGTTCCAACCTTTCATCCTTAAATCCTAAGTGGCATGAACCACCATCATCAACACAATATTGCCTTGAAAGTTCTCCAACAGCTCTGGCAGCCAGGCTTGCATGTTCTCCAAACTCAGCCGCTCCTTGAACAGCAGAGGTAGCATCCTTAAATTTTCTGTTCCAACACTGCCTACCAACAGAATAATTACCATTACCATCTCAAGGAAATGATTGCTCATGTTCCAACCTTTCATCCTTGAAACCTAAGTGGCATGAACCGCCATCATCAACACAATATTTCCTTGAAAGTTCTACAACAGCTCTGGCCGCTAGGCTTGCATGTTCTGCAAACTCAGTCGCTGCTTGAGCAGCTGAGGTAGAATCCTCAAATTTCATGATCCAATTCTGCTTGCCAACAGAAAAATTACCATTACCATCTCCAGGAAATGCTTGCCCATGTTCCAACCTTTCATCCTTAAAACCTAAGTGGCATGAACCGCCATCATCAACACAATATTGCCTTGAAAGTTCTCCAACAGCTCTGGCAGCTAGGTTTGCATGTTCTCCAAACTCAGTCGCTGCTTGAGCAGCAGAGGTAGCATCCTTAAATTTCACGTTCCAATACTGCCTACCAACAGAAAAATTACCATTACCATCTCAAGGAAATGATTGCCCATGTTCCAACCTTTCATCCTTGAAACCTAAGTGGCATGAACCGCCATCATCAACACAATATTTCCTTGAAAGTTCTACAACAGCTCTGGCCGCTAGGCTTGCATGTTCTGCAAACTCAGTCGCTGCTTGAGCAGCTGAGGTAGAATCCTCAAATTTCATGATCCAATTTTGCTTGCCAACAGAAAAATTACCATTACCATCTCCAGGAAATGCTTGCCCATGTTCCAACCTTTCATCCTTAAAACCTAAGTGGCATGAACCGCCATCATCAACACAATATTGCCTTGAAAGTTCTCAAACAGCTCTGGCAGCTAGGTTTGCATGTTCTCCAAACTCAGCCGCTACTTGAGCAGTAGATGTAGTATCCTTAAATTTCATGTTCCAATTCTGCTTGCCAACAGAAAAATTACCATTACCATCTCCAGGAAATGTTTGCCCATGTTCCAACCTTTCATCCTTGAAACCTAAGTGGCATGAACCACCATCATCAATACAATATTTCCTTGAAAGTTCTCCAAAAGCTCTGGCAGCTAGGCTTGCAAGTTCTCCAAACTCAGCCGCTTCTTGAGCAGCAGAGGTAGTATCCTTAAATTTCATGTTGCAATTCTGCTTGCCAACAGAAAAATTACCATTACCATCTCTAGGAAATGCTTGCCCATGTTCTAACCTTTCATCCTTAAAACCTAAGTGGCATGAACCACCATCATCAACACAATATTACCTTGAAAGTTCTCCAACAGCTCTGGCAGCTAGGTTTGCATGTTCTCCAAACTCAGCCGCTGCTTGAGCAGTAGATGTAGTATCCTTAAATTTCATGTTCCAATTCTGCTTGCCAACAGAAAAATTACCATTACCATCTCCAGGAAATGTTTGCCCATGTTCCAACCTTTCATCCTTGAAACCTAAGTGGCATGAACCACCATCATCAACAAAATATTGCCTTGAAAGTTCTACAACAGCTCTAGCAGCTAGGCTTGCATATTCTGCAAGCTCAGCCGCTGCTTGAGCAGCAGAGGTAGTATCCTTAAATTTCATGTTCCAATTCTGCTTGCCAACAGAAAAATTACCATTACCATCTCTAGGAAATGCTTGCCCATGTTCTAACCTTTCATCCTTAAAACTTAAGTGGCATGAACCACCATCATCAACACAATATTGCCTTGAAAGTTCTCAAACAGCTCTGGCAGCTAGGTTTGCATGTTCTCCAAACTCAGCCGCTACTTGAGCAGTAGATGTAGTATCCTTAAATTTCATGTTCCAATTCTGCTTGCCAACAGAAAAATTTCCATTACCATCTCCAGGAAATGTTTGCCCATGTTCCAACCTTTCATTCTTGAAACCTAAGTGGCATGAACCACCATCATCAACACAATATTGCCTTGAAAGTTCTACAACAGCTCTGGCAGCTAGGCTTGCATATTCTGCAAGCTCAGCCGCTGCTTGAGCAGCAGAGGTAGTATCCTTAAATTTCATGTTCCAATTCTGCTTGCCAACAGAAAAATTACCATTACCATCTCTAGGAAATACTTGCCCATGTTCTAACCTTTCATCCTTAAAACCTAAGTGGCATGAACCACCATCATCAACACAATATTGCCTTGAAAGTTCTCCAACAGCTCTGGCAGCTAGGTTTGCATGTTCTCCAAACTCAGTCGCTGCTTGAGCAGCAGAGGTAGCATCCGTAAATTTCACGTTCCAATACTGCTACCAACAGAAAAATTACCATTACCATCTCAAGGAAATGATTGCCCATGTTCCAACCTTTCATCATTGAAACCTAAGTGGCATGAACCGCCATCATCAACACAATATTTCCTTGAAAGTTCTACAACAGCTCTGGCCGCTAGGCGCAAACTCAGTCGCAGCTTGAGCAGCTGAGGTAGAATCCTCAAATTTCATGATCCAATTTTGCTTGCCAACAGAAAAATTACCATTACCATCTCCAGGAAATGCTTGCCCATGTTCCAACCTTTCATCCTTAAAACCTAAGTGGCATGAACCGCCATCATCAACACAATATTGCCTTGAAAGTTCTCAAACAGCTCTGGCAGCTAGGTTTGCATGTTCTCCAAACTCAGCCGCTACTTGAGCAGTAGATGTAGTATCCTTAAATTTCATGTTCCAATTCTGCTTGCCAACAGAAAAATTACCATTACCATCTCAAGGAAATGATTTCCCATGTTCCAACCTTTCATCCTTGAAACCTAAGTGGCATGAACCACCATCATCAACACAATATTACCTTGAAAGTTCTCCAACAGCTCTGGCAGCTAGGCTTGCATGTTATCCAAACTCAGCCGCTGCTTGAGCAGTAGAGGTAGCATCCTTAAATTTCATGTTCCAATACTGCTTGCCAAAAGAAAAATTACCATTAACACCTCATGGAAATGATTGCCCATGATCCAACCTTTCATCCTTGAAACCTAAGTGGCATGAACCACCATCATCAACACAATATTGCCTTGAAAGTTCTCCAACAACTCTGGCAGCTAGGCTTGCATGTTCTCCAAACTCAGCCGCTGCTTGAGCAGCAGAGGTAGCATCCTTAAATTTCCTGTTCAAATTATGCCGGCCATCAGAAAAATTACCATTACCTTCTCAAGGAAATGATTTCCCATGTTCCAACCTTTCATCCTTGAAACCTAAGTGGCATGAACCACCATCATCAACACAATATTACCTTGAAAGTTCTCCAACAGCTCTGGCAGCTAGGCTTGCATGTTATCCAAACTCAGCCGCTGCTTGAGCAGTAGAGGTAGCATCCTTAAATTTCATGTTCCAATACTGCCTACCAAACAGAAAAATTACCATTACCATCTCTAGGAAATGCTTGCCCATGTTTCAACCTTTCATCCTTGAAACCTAAGTGGCATGAACCACCATCATCAACACAATATTGCCTTGAAAGTTCTCCAACAGCTCTGGCAGCTAGGCTTGCATGTTCTCCAAACTCAGCCGCTGCTTGAGCAGCAGAGGTAGCTTCCTTAAATTTCCTGTTCCAATACTGCCTACCAACAGAAAAATTACCATTACCATCTCCAGGAAATGCTTGCCCATGTTCTAACCTTTCATCCTTAAAACCTAAGTGGCATGAACCACCATCATCAACACAATATTGCCTTGAAAGTTCTCCAACAGCTCTGGCAGCTAGGCTTGCATGTTCTCCAAACTCAGCCGCTGCTTGAGCAGCAGAGGTAGCATCCTTAAATTTCCTGTTCAAATTCTGCCTGCCATCAGAAAAATTACCATTACCATCTCAAGGAAATGATTTCCCATGTTCCAACCTTTCATCCTTGAAACCTAAGTGGCATGAACCACCATCATCAACACAATATTGCCTTGAAAGTTCTCCAACAGCTCTGGCAGCTAGGCTTGCATGTTATCCAAACTCAGCCGCTGCTTGAGCAGTAGAGGTAGCATCCTTAAATTTCATGTTCCAATACTGCCTACCAAAAGAAAAATTACCATTAACACCTCAAGGAAATGATTGCCCATGTTCCAACCTTTCATCCTTGAAACCTAAGTGGCATGAACCACCATCATCAACACAATATTGCCTTGAAAGTTCTACAACAACTCTGGCAGCTAGGCTTGCATGTTTTGCAAACTCAGTCGCTGCTTGAGTAGCAGAGGTAGCATCCTTGAATTTCATGTTCCAATTCTACCTGCCAACAGAAAAATTACCATTACCATCTCCAGGAAATGATTGCCCATGTTCCAACCTTTCATCCTTGAAACCTAAGTGGCATGAACCATCATCATTAACCACAATATTTCCTTGAAAGTTCTACAACAGCTCTGGCAGCTAGGCTTGCATGTTCTGCAAGCTCAGCCGCTGCTTGAGCAGCAGAGGTAGTATCCTTAAATTTCATGTTCCAATTCTGCTTGCCAACAGAAAAATTACCATTAACATCTCTAGGAAATGCTTGCCCATGTTCCAACCTTTCATCCTTGAAACATAAGTGGCATGAACTGCCATCATCAACACAATATTTCCTTGAAAGTTCTACAACAGCTCTGGCTGCTAGGCTTGCATGATCTGCAAACTCAGTCGCTGCTTGAGCAGCTGAGGTAGAATCCTCAAATTTCATGATCCAATTCTGCTTGCCAACAGAAAAATTACCATTACCATCTCCAGGAAATGCTTGCCCATGTTCAAACCTTTCATCCTTAAAACCTAAGTGGCATGAACTGCCATCATCAACACAATATTGCCTTGAAAGTTCTCCAACAGCTCTGGCAGCTAGGTTTGCATGTTCTCCAAACTCAGTCGCTGCTTTAGCAGCAGAGGTAGCATCCTTAAATTTCACGTTCCAATACTGCCTACCAATAGAAAAATTACCATTACCATCTCAAGGAAATGATTGCCCATGTTCCAACCTTTCATCCTTGAAACCTAAGTGGCATGAACCGCCATCATCAACACAATATTTCCTTGAAAGTTCTACAACAGCTCTGGCCGCTAGGCTTGCATGTTCTGCAAACTCAGTCGCTACTTGAGCAGCTGATGTAGTATCCTTAAATTTCATGTTCCAATTCTGCTTGCCAACAGAAAAATTACCATTACCATCTCCAGGAAATGTTTGCCCATGTTCCAACCTTTCATCCTTGAAACCTAAGTGGCATGAACCACCATCATCAATACAATATTTCCTTGAAAGTTCTCCAAAAGCTCTGGCAGCTAGGCTTGCAAGTTCTCCAAACTCAGCCGCTTCTTGAGCAGCAGAGGTAGTATCCTTAAATTTCATGTTGCAATTCTGCTTGCCAACAGAAAAATTACCATTACCATCTCCAGGAAATGCTTGCCCATGTTCAAAACATTCATCGTTGAAACCTAAGTGGCATGAACCACCATCATCAATATAATATTGCCTTGAAACTTCTCCAACAGCTCTGGCAGCTAGGCTTGCATGTTCTCCAAACTCAGCCGCTGCTTGAGCAGCAGAGGTAGCATCCTTAAATTTCACGTTCCAATACTGCCTACCAACAGAAAAATTACCATTACCATCTCAAGGAAATGATTGCCCATGTTCTAACCTTTCATCCTTGAAACCTAAGTGGCATGAACCACCATCATCAACACAATATTGCCTTGAAAGTTCTACAACAACTCTGGCAGCTAGGCTTGCATGTTCTGCAAACTCAGCCGCTGCTTGAGTAGCAGAGGTAGCATCCTTGAATTTCATGTTCCAATTCTACTTGCCAACAGAAAAATTACCATTACCATCTCCAGGAAATGATTGCCCATGTTCCAAACTTTCATCCTTGAAACCTAAGTGGCATGAACCATCATCATTAACACAATATTTCCTTGAAAGTTCTACAACAGCTCTGGCAGCTAGGCTTGCATGTTCTGCAAGCTCAGCCGCTGCTTGAGCAGCAGAGGTAGTATCCTTAAATTTCATGTTCCAATTCTGCTTGCCAACAGAAAAATTACCATTAACATCTCTAGGAAATGCTTGCCCATGTTTCAACCTTTCATCCTTGAAACATAAGTGACATGAACCACCATCATCAACACAATATTGCCTTGAAAGTTCTCCAACAGCTCTGGCAGCTAGGCTTGCATGTTCTTCAAACTCAGCCGCTGCTTGAGCAGCTGAGGTAGAATCCTCAAATTTCATGATCCAATTTTGCTTGCCAACAGAAAAATTACCATTACCATCTCCAGGAAATGCTTGCCCATGTTCCAACCTTTCATCCTTAAAACCTAAGTGGCATGAACCGCCATCATCAACACAATATTGCCTTGAAAGTTCACAAACAGCTCTGGCAGCTAGGTTTGCATGTTCTCCAAACTCAGCCGCTACTTGAGCAGTAGATGTAGTATCCTTAAATTTCATGTTCCAATTCTTCCTGCCAACAGAAAAATTACCATTACCATCTCCAGGAAATGCTTGCCCATGTTCAAAACATTCATCGTTGAAACCTAAGTGGCATGAACCACCATCATCAATATACTATTGCCTTGAAACTTCTCCAACAGCTCTGGCAGCTAGGCTTGCATGGTCTCCAAACTCAGCCGCTGCTTGAGCAGCAGAGGTAGCATCCTTAAATTTCACGTTCCAATACTGCCTACCAACAGAAAAATTACCATTACCATCTCAAGGAAATGATTGCCCATGTTCCAACCTTTCATCCTTGAAACCTAAGTGGCATGAACCGCCATCATCAACACAATATTTCCTTGAAAGTTCTACAACAGCTCTGGCCGCTAGGCTTGCATGTTCTGCAAACTCAGTCGCTGCTTGAGCAGCTGAGGTAGAATCCTCAAATTTCATGATCCAATTTTGCTTGCCAACAGAAAAATTACCATTACCATCTCCAGGAAATGCTTGCCCATGTTCCAACCTTTCATCCTTAAAACCTAAGTGGCATGAACCGCCATCATCAACACAATATTGCCTTGAAAGTTCTCAAACAGCTCTGGCAGCTAGGTTTGCATGTTCTCCAAACTCAGCCGCTACTTGAGCAGTAGATGTAGTATCCTTAAATTTCATGTTCCAATTCTGCTTGCCAACAGAAAAATTACCATTACCATCTCCAGGAAATGTTTGCCCATGTTCCAACCTTTCATCCTTGAAACCTAAGTGGCATGAACCACCATCATCAATACAATATTTCCTTGAAAGTTCTCCAAAAGCTCTGGCAGCTAGGCTTGCAAGTTCTCCAAACTCAGCCGCTTCTTGAGCAGCAGAGGTAGTATCCTTAAATTTCATGTTGCAATTCTGCTTGCCAACAGAAAAATTACCATTACCATCTCCAGGAAATGCTTGCCCATGTTCAAAACATTCATCGTTGAAACCTAAGTGGCATGAACCACCATCATCAATATAATATTGCCTTGAAACTTCTCCAACAGCTCTGGCAGCTAGGCTTGCATGTTCTCCAAACTCAGCCGCTGCTTGAGCAGCAGAGGTAGCATCCTTAAATTTCACGTTCCAATACTGCCTACCAACAGAAAAATTACCATTACCATCTCAAGGAAATGATTGCCCATGTTCCAACCTTTCATCCTTGAAACCTAAGTGGCATGAACCACCATCATCAACACAATATTGCCTTGAAAGTTCTACAACAACTCTGGCAGCTAGGCTTGCATGTTCTGCAAACTCAGCCGCTGCTTGAGTAGCAGAGGTAGCATCCTTGAATTTCATGTTCCAATTCTACCTGCCAACAGAAAAATTACCATTACCATCTCCAGGAAATGATTGCCCATGTTCCAACCTTTCATCCTTGAAACCTAAGTGGAATGAACCATCATCATTAACACAATATTTCCTTGAAAGTTCTACAACAGCTCTGGCAGCTAGGCTTGCATGTTCTGCAAGCTCAGCCGCTGCTTGAGCAGCAGAGGTAGTATCCTTAAATTTCATGTTCCAATTCTGCTTGCCAACAGAAAAATTACCATTAACATCTCTAGGAAATGCTTGCCCATGTTTCAACCTTTCATCCTTGAAACATAAGTGACATGAACCACCATCATCAACACAATATTGCCTTGAAAGTTCTCCAACAGCTCTGGCAGCTAGGCTTGCATGTTCTTCAAACTCAGCCGCTGCTTGAGCAGCTGAGGTAGAATCCTCAAATTTCATGATCCAATTTTGCTTGCCAACAGAAAAATTACCATTACCATCTCCAGGAAATGCTTGCCCATGTTCCAACCTTTCATCCTTAAAACCTAAGTGGCATGAACCGCCATCATCAACACAATATTGCCTTGAAAGTTCTCAAACAGCTCTGGCAGCTAGGTTTGCATGTTCTCCAAACTCAGCCGCTACTTGAGCAGTAGATGTAGTATCCTTAAATTTCATGTTCCAATTCTGCTTGCCAACAGAAAAATTACCATTACCATCTCCAGGAAATGTTTGCCCATGTTCCAACCTTTCATCCTTGAAACCTAAGTGGCATGAACCACCATCATCAATACAATATTTCCTTGAAAGTTCTCCAAAAGCTCTGGCAGCTAGGCTTGCAAGTTCTCCAAACTCAGCCGCTTCTTGAGCAGCAGAGGTAGTATCCTTAAATTTCATGTTGCAATTCTGCTTGCCAACAGAAAAATTACCATTACCATCTCCAGGAAATGCTTGCCCATGTTCAAAACATTCATCGTTGAAACCTAAGTGGCATGAACCACCATCATCAATATAATATTGCCTTGAAACGTCTCCAACAGCTCTGGCAGCTAGGCTTGCATGTTCTCCAAACTCAGCCGCTGCTTGAGCAGCAGAGGTAGCATCCTTAAATTTCACGTTCCAATACTGCCTACCAACAGAAAAATTACCATTACCATCTCAAGGAAATGATTGCACATGTTCCAACCTTTCATCCTTGAAACCTAAGTGGCATGAACCACCATCATCAACATAATATTGCCTTGAAAGTTCTACAACAACTCTGGCAGCTAGGCTTGCATGTTCTGCAAACTCAGCCGCTGCTTGAGTAGCAGAGGTAGCATCCTTGAATTTCATGTTCCAATTCTACCTGCCAACAGAAAAATTACCATTACCATCTCCAGGAAATGATTGCCCATGTTCCAACCTTTCATCCTTGAAACCTAAGTGGAATGAACCATCATCATTAACACAATATTTCCTTGAAAGTTCTACAACAGCTCTGGCAGCTAGGCTTGCATGTTCTGCAAGCTCAGCCGCTGCTTGAGCAGCAGAGGTAGTATCCTTAAATTTCATGTTCCAATTCTGCTTGCCAACAGAAAAATTACCATTAAACATCTCTAGGAAATGCTTGCCCATGTTTCAACCTTTCATCCTTGAAACATAAGTGACATGAACCACCATCATCAACACAATATTGCCTTGAAAGTTCTCCAACAGCTCTGGCAGCTAGGCTTGCATGTTCTTCAAACTCAGCCGCTGCTTGAGCAGCTGAGGTAGAATCCTCAAATTTCATGATCCAATTTTGCTTGCCAACAGAAAAATTACCATTACCATCTCCAGGAAATGCTTGCCCATGTTCCAACCTTTCATCCTTAAAACCTAAGTGGCATGAACCGCCATCATCAACACAATATTGCCTTGAAAGTTCTCAAACAGCTCTGGCAGCTAGGTTTGCATGTTCTCCAAACTCAGCCGCTACTTGAGCAGTAGATGTAGTATCCTTAAATTTCATGTTCCAATTCTGCTTGCCAACAGAAAAATTACCATTACCATCTCCAGGAAATGTTTGCCCATGTTCCAACCTTTCATCCTTGAAACCTAAGTGGCATGAACCACCATCATCAATACAATATTTCCTTGAAAGTTCTCCAAAAGCTCTGGCAGCTAGGCTTGCAAGTTCTCCAAACTCAGCCGCTTCTTGAGCAGCAGAGGTAGTATCCTTAAATTTCATGTTGCAATTCTGCTTGCCAACAGAAAAATTACCATTACCATCTCCAGGAAATGCTTGCCCATGTTCAAAACATTCATCGTTGAAACCTAAGTGGCATGAACCACCATCATCAATATAATATTGCCTTGAAACGTCTCCAACAGCTCTGGCAGCTAGGCTTGCATGTTCTCCAAACTCAGCCGCTGCTTGAGCAGCAGAGGTAGCATCCTTAAATTTCACGTTCCAATACTGCCTACCAACAGAAAAATTACCATTACCATCTCAAGGAAATGATTGCCCATGTTCCAACCTTTCATCCTTGAAACCTAAGTGGCATGAACCACCATCATCAACACAATATTGCCTTGAAAGTTCTACAACAACTCTGGCAGCTAGGCTTGCATGTTCTGCAAACTCAGCCGCTGCTTGAGTAGCAGAGGTAGCATCCTTGAATTTCATGTTCCAATTCTACCTGCCAACAGAAAAATTACCATTACCATCTCCAGGAAATGAATGCCCATGTTCCAACCTTTCATCCTTGAAACCTAAGTGGAATGAACCATCATCATTAACACAATATTGCCTTGAAAGTTCTCCAACAGCTCTGGCAGCTAGGCTTGCATGTTCTTCAAACTCAGCCGCTGCTTGAGCAGCAAAGGTAGTATCCTTAAATTTCATGTTCCAATTCTGCTTGCCAACAGAAAAATTACCATTACCATCTCCAGGAAATGCTTGCCCATGTTCCAACCTTTCATCCTTAAATCCTAAGTGGCATGAACCACCATCATCAACACAATATTGCCTTGAAAGTTCTCCAACAGCTCTGGCAGCTAGGCTTGCATGTTCTCCAAACTCAGCCGCTACTTGAACAGCAGAGGTAGCATCCTTAAATTTCCTGTTCCAATACTGCCTACCAACAGAATAATTAACATTACCATCTCAAGGAAATGATTGCTCATGTTCCAACCTTTCATCCTTAAAACCTAAGTGGCATGAACCGCTATCATCAACACAATATTGCCTTGAAAGTTCTCAAACAGCTCTGGCAGCTAGGTTTGCATGTTCTCCAAACTCAGCCGCTACTTGAGCAGTAGATGTAGTATCCTTAAATTTCATGTTCCAATTCTGCTTGCCAACAGAAAAATTACCATTACCATCTCCAGGAAATGTTTGCCCATGTTCCAACCTTTCATCCTTGAAACCTAAGTGGCATGAACCACCATCATCAATACAATATTTCCTTGAAAGTTCTCCAAAAGCTCTGGCAGCTAGGCTTGCAAGTTCTCCAAACTCAGCCGCTTCTTGAGCAGCAGAGGTAGTATCCTTAAATTTCATGTTGCAATTCTGCTTGCCAACAGAAAAATTACCATTACCATCTCCAGGAAATGCTTGCCCATGTTCAAAACATTCATCGTTGAAACCTAAGTGGCATGAACCACCATCATCAATATAATATTGCCTTGAAACTTCTCCAACAGCTCTGGCAGCTAGGCTTGCATGTTCTCCAAACTCAGCCGCTGCTTGAGCAGCAGAGGTAGCATCCTTAAATTTCACGTTCCAATACTGCCTACCAACAGAAAAATTACCATTACCATCTCAAGGAAATGATTGCCCATGTTCAAACCTTTCATCCTTGAAACCTAAGTGGCATGAACCACCATCATCAACACAATATTGCCTTGAAAGTTCTACAATAACTCTGGCAGCTAGGCTTGCATGTTCTGCAAACTCAGCCGCTGCTTGAGTAGCAGAGGTAGCATCCTTGAATTTCATGTTCCAATTCTACCTGCCAACAGAAAAATTACCATTACCATCTCCAGGAAATGATTGCCCATGTTCCAACCTTTCATCCTTGAAACCTAAGTGGCATGAACCATCATCATTAACACAATATTTCCTTGAAAGTTCTACAACAGCTCTGGCAGCTAGGCTTGCATGTTCTGCAAGCTCAGCCGCTGCTTGAGCAGCAGAGGTAGTATCCTTAAATTTCATGTTCCAATTCTGCTTGCCAACAGAAAAATTACCATTAACATCTCTAGGAAATGCTTGCCCATGTTTCAACCTTTCATCCTTGAAACATAAGTGACATGAACCACCATCATCAACACAATATTGCCTTGAAAGTTCTCCAACAGCTCTGGCAGCTAGGCTTGCATGTTCTTCAAACTCAGCCGGTGCTTGAGCAGCAAAGGTAGTATCCTTAAATTTCATGTTCCAATTCTGCTTGCCAACAGAAAAATTACCATTACCATCTCCAGGAAATGCTTGCCCATGTTCCAACCTTTCATCCTTAAATCCTAAGTGGCATGAACCACCATCATCAACACAATATTGCCTTGAAAGTTCTCCAACAGCTCTGGCAGCTAGGCTTGCATGTTCTCCAAACTCAGCCGCTGCTTGAACAACAGAGGTAGCATCCTTAAATTTCCTGTTCCAATACTGCCTACCAACAGAATAATTAACATTACCATCTCAAGGAAATGATTGCTCATGTTCCAACCTTTCATCCTTGAAACCTAAGTGGCATGAACCGCCATCATCAACACAATATTTCCTTGAAAGTTCTACAACAGCTCTGGCCGCTAGGCTTGCATGTTCTGCAAACTCAGTCGCTGCTTGAGCAGCTGAGGTAGAATCCTCAAATTTCATGATCCAATTCTGCTTGCCAATAGAAAAATTACCATTACCATCTCCAGGAAATGATTGCCCATGTTCCAACCTTTCATCCTTGAAACCTAAGTGGCATGAAACCATCATCATTAACACAATATTTCCTTGAAAGTTCTACAACAGCTCTGGCAGCTAGGCTTGCATGTTCTGCAAGCTCAGCCGCTGCTTGAGCAGCAGAGGTAGTATCCTTAAATTTCATGTTCCAATTCTGCTTGCCAACAGAAAAATTACCATTAACATCTCTAGGAAATGCTTGCCCATGTTTCAACCTTTCATCCTTGAAACATAAGTGACATGAACCACCATCATCAACACAATATTGCCTTGAAAGTTCTCCAACAGCTCTGGCAGCTAGGCTTGCATGTTCTTCAAACTCAGCCGGTGCTTGAGCAGCAAAGGTAGTATCCTTAAATTTCATGTTCCAATTCTGCTTGCCAACAGAAAAATTACCATTACCATCTCCAGGAAATGCTTGCCCATGTTCCAACCTTTCATCCTTAAATCCTAAGTGGCATGAACCACCATCATCAACACAATATTGCCTTGAAAGTTCTCCAACAGCTCTGGCAGCTAGGCTTGCATGTTCTCCAAACTCAGCCGCTGCTTGAACAACAGAGGTAGCATCCTTAAATTTCCTGTTCCAATACTGCCTACCAACAGAATAATTAACATTACCATCTCAAGGAAATGATTGCTCATGTTCCAACCTTTCATCCTTGAAACCTAAGTGGCATGAACCGCCATCATCAACACAATATTTCCTTGAAAGTTCTACAACAGCTCTGGCCGCTAGGCTTGCATGTTCTGCAAACTCAGTCGCTGCTTGAGCAGCTGAGGTAGAATCCTCAAATTTCATGATCCAATTCTGCTTGCCAATAGAAAAATTACCATTACCATCTCCAGGAAATGATTGCCCATGTTCCAACCTTTCATCCTTGAAACCTAAGTGGCATGAAACCATCATCATTAACACAATATTTCCTTGAAAGTTCTACAACAGCTCTGGCAGCTAGGCTTGCATGTTCTGCAAGCTCAGCCGCTGCTTGAGCAGCAGAGGTAGTATCCTTAAATTTCATGTTCCAATTCTGCTTGCCAACAGAAAAATTACCATTAACATCTCTAGGAAATGCTTGCCCATGTTTCAACCTTTCATCCTTGAAACATAAGTGACATGAACCACCATCATCAACACAATATTGCCTTGAAAGTTCTCCAACAGCTCTGGCAGCTAGGCTTGCATGTTCTTCAAACTCAGCCGCTGCTTGAGCAGCAAAGGTAGTATCCTTAAATTTCATGTTCCAATTCTGCTTGCCAACAGAAAAATTACCATTACCATCTCCAGGAAATGCTTGCCCATGTTCCAACCTTTCATCCTTAAATCCTAAGTGGCATGAACCACCATCATCAACACAATATTGCCTTGAAAGTTCTCCAACAGCTCTGGCAGCTAGGCTTGCATGTTCTCCAAACTCAGCCGCTGCTTGAACAACAGAGGTAGCATCCTTAAATTTCCTGTTCCAATACTGCCTACCAACAGAATAATTAACATTACCATCTCAAGGAAATGATTGCTCATGTTCCAACCTTTCATCCTTGAAACCTAAGTGGCATGAACCGCCATCATCAACACAATATTTCCTTGAAAGTTCTACAACAGCTCTGGCCGCTAGGCTTGCATGTTCTGCAAACTCAGTCGCTGCTTGAGCAGCTGAGGTAGAATCCTCAAATTTCATGATCCAATTCTGCTTGCCAATAGAAAAATTACCATTACCATCTCCAGGAAATGCTTGCCCATGTTCAAAACATTCATCGTTGAAACCTAAGTGGCATGAACCACCATCATCAATATAATATTGCCTTGAAACTTCTCCAACAGCTCTGGCAGCTAGGCTTGCATGTTCTCCAAACTCAGCCGCTGCTTGAGCAGCAGAGGTAGCATCCTTAAATTTCACGTTCCAATACTGCCTACCAACAGAAAAATTACCATTACCATCTCAAGGAAATGATTGCCCATGTTCAAACCTTTTATCCTTGAAACCTAAGTGGCATGAACCACCATCATCAACACAATATTGCCTTGAAAGTTCTACAACAACTCTGGCAGCTAGGCTTGCATGTTCTGCAAACTCAGCCGCTGCTTGAGCAACAGAGGTAGCATCCTTGAATTTCATGTTCCAATTCTACCTGCCAACAGAAAAATTACCATTACCATCTCCAGGAAATTATTGCCCATGTTCCAACCTTTCATCCTTGAAACCTAAGTGGCATGAACCACCATCATCAACACAATATTTCCTTGAAAGTTCTACAACAGCTCTGGCAGCTAGGCTTGCATGTTCTGCAAGCTCAGCCGCTGCTTGAGCAGCAGAGGTAGTATCCTTAAATTTCATGTTCCAATTCTGCTTGCCAACAGAAAAATTACCATTAACATCTCTAGGAAATGCTTGCCCATGTTTCAACCTTTCATCCTAGAAACATAAGTGACATGAACCACCATCATCAACACAATATTGCCTTGAAAGTTCTCCAACAGCTCTGGCAGCTAGGCTTGCATGTTCTTCAAACTCAGCCGCTGCTTGAGCAGCAAAGGTAGTATCCTTAAATTTCATGTTCCAATTCTGCTTGCCAACAGAAAAATTACCATTACCATCTCCAGGAAATGCTTGCCCATGTTCCAACCTTTCATCCTTAAATCCTAAGTGGCATGAACCACCATCATCAACACAATATTGCCTTGAAAGTTCTCCAACAGCTCTGGCAGCTAGGCTTGCATGTTCTCCAAACTCAGCCGCTGCTTGAACAGCAGAGGTAGCATCCTTAAATTTCCTGTTCCAATACTGCCTACCAACAGAATAATTAACATTACCATCTCAAGGAAATGATTGCTCATGTTCCAACCTTTCATCCTTGAAACCTAAGTGGCATGAACCGCCATCATCAACACAATATTTCCTTGAAAGTTCTACAACAGCTCTGGCCGCTAGGCTTGCATGTTCTGCAAACTCAGTCGCTGCTTGAGCAGCTGAGGTAGAATCCTCAAATTTCATGATCCAATTCTGCTTGCCAATAGAAAAATTACCATTACCATCTCCAGGAAATGCTTGCCCATGTTCAAAACATTCATCGTTGAAACCTAAGTGGCATGAACCACCATCATCAATATAATATTGCCTTGAAACTTCTCCAACAGCTCTGGCAGCTAGGCTTGCATGTTCTCCAAACTCAGCCGCTGCTTGAGCAGCAGAGGTAGCATCCTTAAATTTCACGTTCCAATACTGCCTACCAACAGAAAAATTACCATTACCATCTCAAGGAAATGATTGCCCATGTTCCAACCTTTCATCCTTGAAACCTAAGTGGCATGAACCACCATCATCAACACAATATTGCCTTGAAAGTTCTACAACAACTCTGGCAGCTAGGCTTGCATGTTCTGCAAACTCAGCCGCTGCTTGAGCAACAGAGGTAGCATCCTTGAATTTCATGTTCCAATTCTACCTGCCAATAGAAAAATTACCATTACCATCTCCAGGAAATGATTGCCCATGTTCCAACCTTTCATCCTTGAAACCTAAGTGGCATGAACCACCATCATCAACACAATATTTCCTTGAAAGTTCTACAACAGCTCTGGCAGCTAGGCTTGCATGTTCTGCAAGCTCAGCCGCTGCTTGAGCAGCAGAGGTAGTATCCTTAAATTTCATGTTCCAATTCTGCTTGCCAACAGAAAAATTACCATTAACATCTCTAGGAAATGCTTGCCCATGTTTCAACCTTTCATCCTAGAAACATAAGTGACATGAACCACCATCATCAACACAATATTGCCTTGAAAGTTCTCCAACAGCTCTGGCAGCTAGGCTTGCATGTTCTTCAAACTCAGCCGCTGCTTGAGCAGCAAAGGTAGTATCCTTAAATTTCATGTTCCAATTCTGCTTGCCAACAGAAAAATTACCATTACCATCTCCAGGAAATGCTTGCCCATGTTCCAACCTTTCATCCTTAAATCCTAAGTGGCATGAACCACCATCATCAACACAATATTGCCTTGAAAGTTCTCCAACAGCTCTGGCAGCTAGGCTTGCATGTTCTCCAAACTCAGCCGCTGCATGAACAGCAGAGGTAGCATCCTTAAATTTCCTGTTCCAATACTGCCTACCAACAGAATAATTAACATTACCATCTCAAGGAAATGATTGCTCATGTTCCAACCTTTCATCCTTGAAACCTAAGTGGCATGAACCGCCATCATCAACACAATATTTCCTTGAAAGTTCTACAACAGCTCTGGCCGCTAGGCTTGCATGTTCTGCAAACTCAGTCGCTGCTTGAGCAGCTGAGGTAGAATCCTCAAATTTCATGATCCAATTCTGCTTGCCAACAGAAAAATTACCATTACCATCTCCAGGAAATGCTTGCCCATGTTCCAACCTTTCATCCTTAAAACCTAAGTGGCATGAACCGCCATCATCAACACAATATTGCCTTGAAACTTCTCCAACAGCTCTGGCAGCTAGGCTTGCATGTTCTCCAAACTCAGCCGCTGCTTGAGCAGCAGAGGTAGCATCCTTAAATTTCACGTTCCAATACTCCCTACCAACAGAAAAATTACCATTACCATCTCAAGGAAATGATTGCCCATGTTCAAACCTTTCATCCTTGAAACCTAAGTGGCATGAACCACCATCATCAACACAATATTGCCTTGAAAGTTCTACAACAACTCTGGCAGCTAGGCTTGCATGTTCTGCAAACTCAGCCGCTGCTTGAGTAGCAGAGGTAGCATCCTTGAATTTCATGTTCCAATTCTACCTGCCAACAGAAAAATTACCATTACCATCTCCAGGAAATGATTGCCCATGTTCCAACCTTTCATCCTTGAAACCTAAGTGGCATGAACCATCATCATTAACACAATATTTCCTTGAAAGTTCTACAACAGCTCTGGCAGCTAGGCTTGCATGTTCTGCAAGCTCAGCCGCTGCTTGAGCAGCAGAGGTAGTATCCTTAAATTTCATGTTCCAATTCTGCTTGCCAACAGAAAAATTACCATTAACATCTCTAGGAAATGCTTGCCCATGTTTCAAACTTTCATCCTTGAAACATAAGTGACATGAACCACCATCATCAACACAATATTGCCTTGAAAGTTCTCCAACAGCTCTGGCAGCTAGGCTTGCATGTTCTTCAAACTCAGCCGCTGCTTGAGCAGCAAAGGTAGTATCCTTAAATTTCATGTTCCAATTCTGCTTGCCAACAGAAAAATTACCATTACCATCTCCAGGAAATGCTTGCCCATGTTCCAACCTTTCATCCTTAAATCCTAAGTGGCATGAACCACCATCATCAACACAATATTGCCTTGAAAGTTCTCCAACAGCTCTGGCAGCTAGGCTTGCATGTTCTCCAAACTCAGCCGCTGCTTGAACAGCAGAGGTAGCATCCTTAAATTTCCTGTTCCAATACAGCCTACCAACAGAATAATTAACATTACCATCTCAAGGAAATGATTGCTCATGTTCCAACCTTTCATCCTTGAAACCTAAGTGGCATGAACCGCCATCATCAACACAATATTTCCTTGAAAGTTCTACAACAGCTCTGGCCGCTAGGCTTGCATGTTCTGCAAACTCAGTCGCTGCTTGAGCAGCTGAGGTAGAATCCTCAAATTTCATGATCCAATTCTGCTTGCCAACAGAAAAATTACCATTACCATCTCCAGGAAATGCTTGCCCATGTTCCAACCTTTCATCCTTAAAACCTAAGTGGCATGAACCGCCATCATCAACACAATATTGCCTTGAAAGTTCTCCAACAGCTCTGGCAGCTAGGTTTGCATGTTCTCAAAACTCAGCCGCTGCTTGAGCAGCAAAGGTAGCATCCTTAAATTTCATGTTCCAATTCTGCTTGCCAACAGAAAAATTACCATTACCATCTCAAGGAAATGATTGCCCATGTTCCAACCTTTCATCCTTGAAACCTAAGTGGCATGAACCGCCATCATCAACACAATATTTCCTTGAAAGTTCTACAATAGCTCTGGCCGCTAGGCTTGCATGTTCTGCAAACTCAGTCGCTGCTTGAGCAGCTGAGGTAGAATCCTCAAATTTCATGATCCAATTTTGCTTGCCAACAGAAAAATTACCATTACCATCTCCAGGAAATGCTTGCCCATGTTCCAACCTTTCATCCTTAAAACCTAAGTGGCATGAACCGCCATCATCAACACAATATTGCCTTGAAAGTTCTCAAACAGCTCTGGCAGCTAGGTTTGCATGTTCTCCAAACTCAGCCGCTACTTGAGCAGTAGATGTAGTATCCTTAAATTTCATGTTCCAATTCTGCTTGCCAACAGAAAAATTACCATTACCATCTCCAGGAAATGTTTGCCCATGTTCCAACCTTTCATCCTTGAAACCTAAGTGGCATGAACCACCATCATCAATACAATATTTCCTTGAAAGTTCTCCAAAAGCTCTGGCAGCTAGGCTTGCAAGTTCTCCAAACTCAGCCGCTTCTTGAGCAGCAGAGGTAGTATCCTTAAATTTCATGTTGCAATTCTGCTTGCCAACAGAAAAATTACCATTACCATCTCCAGGAAATGCTTGCCCATGTTCAAAACATTCATCGTTGAAACCTAAGTGGCATGAACCACCATCATCAATATAATATTGCCTTGAAACTTCTCCAACAGCTCTGGCAGCTAGGCTTGCATGTTCTCCAAACTCAGCCGCTGCTTGAGCAGCAGAGGTAGCATCCTTAAATTTCACGTTCCAATACTGCCTACCAACAGAAAAATTACCATTACCATCTCAAGGAAATGATTGCCCATGTTCCAACCTTTCATCCTTGAAACCTAAGTGGCATGAACTGCCATCATCAACACAATATTTCCTTGAAAGTTCTACAACAGCTCTGGCCGCTAGGCTTGCATGTTCTGCAAACTCAGTCGCTGCTTGAGCAGCTGAGGTAGAATCCTCAAATTTCATGTTCCAATTCTGCTTGCCAATAGAAAACTTACCATTACCATCTCCAGGTAACGATTGCCCATGTTCCAACCTTTCATGGTTGAAACCTAAGTGGCATGAACTACCATCATCAACAAAATATTGCCTTGAAACTTCTCCAACAGCTCTGGCAGCTAGGCTTGCATGTTCTCCAAACTCAGCCGCTGCTTGAGCAGCAAAGGTAGCATCCTTAAATTTCATGTTCCAATTCTGCTTGCCAACAGAAAAATTACCATTACCATCTCAAGGAAATTATTGCCCATGTTCCAACCTTTCATCCTTGAAACCTAAGTGGCATGAACCGCCATCATCAACGCAATATTTCCTTGAAAGTTCTACAACAGCTCTGGCCGCTAGGCTTGCATGTTCTGCAAACTCAGTCGCTACTTGAGCAGCTGAGGTAGAATCCTTAAATTTCATGTTCCAATTCTGCCTACCAAAAGAAAAATTACCATTACCATCTCCATGAAATGATTGCCCATGTTCCAACCTTTCATCCTTGAAACCTAAGTGGCATGAACCGCCATCATCAACACAATATTTCCTTGAAAGTTCTACAACAGCTCTGGCCGCTAGGCTTGCATGTTCTGCAAACTCAGTCGCTGCTTGAGCAGCTGAGGTAGAATCCTCAAATTTCATGATCCAATTCTGCTTGCCAACAGAAAAATTACCATTACCATCTCCAGGAAATGCTTGCCCATGTTCCAACCTTTCATCCTTAAAACCTAAGTGGCATGAACCGCCATCATCAACACAATATTGCCTTGAAAGTTCTCCAACAGCTCTGGCAGCTAGGTTTGCATGTTCTCAAAACTCAGCCGCTGCTTGAGCAGCAAAGGTAGCATCCTTAAATTTCATGTTCCAATTCTGCTTGCCAACAGAAAAATTACCATTACCATCTCAAGGAAATGATTGCCCATGTTCCAACCTTTCATCCTTGAAACCTAAGTGGCATGAACCGCCATCATCAACACAATATTTCCTTGAAAGTTCTACAACAGCTCTGGCCGCCTAGGCTTGCATGTTCTGCAAACTCAGTCGCTGCTTGAGCAGCTGAGGTAGAATCCTCAAATTTCATGATCCAATTTTGCTTGCCAACAGAAAAATTACCATTACCATCTCCAGGAAATGCTTGCCCATGTTCCAACCTTTCATCCTTAAAACCTAAGTGGCATGAACCGCCATCATCAACACAATATTGCCTTGAAAGTTCTCAAACAGCTCTGGCAGCTAGGTTTGCATGTTCTCCAAACTCAGCCGCTACTTGAGCAGTAGATGTAGTATCCTTAAATTTCATGTTCCAATTCTGCTTGCCAACAGAAAAATTACCATTACCATCTCCAGGAAATGTTTGCCCATGTTCCAACCTTTCATCCTTGAAACCTAAGTGGCATGAACCACCATCATCAATACAATATTTCCTTGAAAGTTCTCCAAAAGCTCTGGCAGCTAGGCTTGCAAGTTCTCCAAACTCAGCCGCTTCTTGAGCAGCAGAGGTAGTATCCTTAAATTTCATGTTGCAATTCTGCTTGCCAACAGAAAAATTACCATTACCATCTCCAGGAAATGCTTGCCCATGTTCAAAACATTCATCGTTGAAACCTAAGTGGCATGAACCACCATCATCAATATAATATTGCCTTGAAACTTCTCCAACAGCTCTGGCAGCTAGGCTTGCATGTTCTCCAAACTCAGCCGCTGCTTGAGCAGCAGAGGTAGCATCCTTAAATTTCACGTTCCAATACTGCCTACCAACAGAAAAATTACCATTACCATCTCAAGGAAATGATTGCCCATGTTCCAACCTTTCATCCTTGAAACCTAAGTGGCATGAACCACCATCATCAACACAATATTGCCTTGAAAGTTCTACAACAACTCTGGCCGCAAGGCTTGCATGTTCTGCAAACTCAGTCGCTGCTTGAGCAGCTGAGGTAGAATCCTCAAATTTCATGTTCCAATTCTGCTTGCCAATAGAAAACTTACCATTACCATCTCCAGGTAACGATTGCCCATGTTCCAACCTTTCATGGTTGAAACCTAAGTGGCATGAACTACCATCATCAACAAAATATTGCCTTGAAACTTCTCCAACAGCTCTGGCAGCTAGGCTTGCATGTTCTCCAAACTCAGCCGCTGCTTGAGCAGCAAAGGTAGCATCCTTAAATTTCATGTTCCAATTCTGCTTGCCAACAGAAAAATTACCATTACCATCTCAAGGAAATGATTGCCCATGTTCCAACCTTTCATCCTTGAAACCTAAGTGGCATGAACCGCCATCATCAACGCAATATTTCCTTGAAAGTTCTACAACAGCTCTGGCCGCTAGGCTTGCATGTTCTGCAAAATCAGTCGCTACTTGAGCAGTTGAGGTAGAATCCACTAATTTCATGTTCCAATTCTGCCTACCAAAAGAAAAATTACCATTACCATCTCCATGAAATGATTGCCCATGTTCCAACCTTTCATCCTTGAAACCTAAGTGGTATGAACCGCCATCATCAACACAATATTTCCTTGAAAGTTCTACAACAGCTCTGGCCACTAGGCTTGCATGTTCTGCAAACTCAGTCGCTACTTGAGCAGCTAAGGTAGAATCCTCAATTTTCATGTTCCAATTCTGCTTGCCAATAGAAAACTTACCATTACCATCTCCAGGAAATGATTGCCCATGTTCCAACCTTTCATGCTTGAAACCTAAGTGGCATGAACTACCATCATCAACACAATATTGCCTTGAAACTTCTCCAACAGCTCTGGCAGCTAGGCTTGCATGTTCTCCAAACTCAGCCGCTGCTTGAGCAGCAGAGGTAGCATCCTTAAATTTCATGTTCCAATTCTGCTTGCCAACAGAAAAATTACCATTACCATCTCAAGGAAATGATTGCCCATGTTCCAACCTTTCATCCTTGAAACCTAAGTGGCATGAACCGCCATCATCAACACAATATTTCCTTGAAAGTTCTACAACAGCTCTGGCCGCTAGGCTTGCATGTTCTGCAAACTCAGTCGCTGCTTGAGCAGCTGAGGTAGAATCCTCAAATTTCATGATCCAATTCTGCTTGCCAACAGAAAAATTACCATTACCATCTCCAGGAAATGCTTGCCCATGTTCCAACCTTTCATCCTTGAAACCTAAGTGGCATGAACCGCCATCATCAACGCAATATTTCTTTGAAAGTTCTACAAAAGCTCTGGCCGCTAGGCTTGCATGTTCTGCAAAATCAGTCGCTACTTGAGCAGCTGAGGTAGAATCCACAAATTTCATATTCCAATTCTGCCTACCAAAAGAAAAATTACCATTACCATCTCCATGAAATGATTGCCCATGTTCCAACCTTTCATCCTTGAAACCTAAGTGGAATGAACCGCAATCATCAACACAATATTTCCTTGAAAGTTCTACAATAGCTCTGGCCGCTAGGCTTGCATGTTCTGCAAACTCATTCGCTACTTGAGCAGCTGAGGTAGAATCCTCAATTTTCATGTTCCAATTCTGCTTGCCAATAGAAAACTTACCATTACCATCTCCAGGAAATGATTGCCCATGTTCCAACCTTTCATGCTTGAAACCTAAGTGGCATGAACTACCATCATCAACACAATATTGCCTTGAAACTTCTCCAACAGCTCTGGCAGCTAGGCTTGCATGTTCTCCAAACTCAGCCGCTGCTTGAGCAGCAGAGGTAGCATCCTTAAATTTCATGTTCCAATACTGCTTGCCAACAGAAAAATTACCATTACCATCTCAAGGAAATGATTGCCCATGTTCCAACCTTTCATCCTTGAAACCTAAGTGGCATGAACCGCCATCATCAACGCAATATTTCCTTGAAAGTTCTACAAAAGCTCTGGCCGCTAGGCTTGCATGTTCTGCAAAATCAGTCGCTACTTGAGCAGCTGAGGTAGAATCCACAAATTTCATATTCCAATTCTGCCTACCAAAAGAAAAATTACCATTACCATCTCCATGAAATGATTGCCCATGTTCCAACCTTTCATCCTTGAAACCTAAGTGGAATGAACCGCCATCATCAACACAATATTTCCTTGAAAGTTCTACAATAGCTCTGGCCGCTAGGCTTGCATGTTCTGCAAACTCAGTCGCTACTTGAGCAGCTGAGGTAGAATCCTCAATTTTCATGTTCCAATTCTGCTTGCCAATAGAAAACTTACCATTACCATCTCCAGGAAATGATTGCCCATGTTCCAACCTTTCATGCTTGAAACCTAAGTGGCATGAACTACCATCATCAACACAATATTGCCTTGAAACTTCTCCAACAGCTCTGGCAGCTAGGCTTGCATGTTCTCCAAACTCAGCCGCTGCTTGAGCAGCAGAGGTAGCATCCTTAAATTTCATGTTCCAATTCTGCTTGCCAACAGAAAAATTACCATTACCATCTCAAGGAAATGATTGCCCATGTTCCAACCTTTCATCCTTGAAACCTAAGTGGCATGAACCGCCATCATCAACACAATATTTCCTTGAAAGTTCTACAACAGCTCTGGCCGCTAGGCTTGCATGTTCTGCAAACTCGGTCGCTACTTGAGCAGCTGAGGTAGAATCCTCAAATTTCATGTTCCAATTCTGCCTACCAAAAGAAAAATTGCCATTACCATCTCCATGAAATGATTGCCCATGTTCCAACCTTTCATCTTTGAAACCTAAGTGGCATGAACCGCCATCATCAACACAATATTTCCTTGAAAGTTCTACGACAGCTCTTGCCGCTAGGCTTGCATGTTCTGCAAACTCAGTCGCTACTTGAGCAGCTGAGGTAGAGTCCTTAATTTTCATGTTCCAATTCTGCTTGCCAATAGAAAACTTACCATTACCATCTCCAGGAAATTATTGCCCATGTTCCAACCTTTCATGCTTGAAACCTAAGTGGCATGAACTACCATCATCAACACAATATTGCCTTGAAACTTCTCCAACAGCTCTGGCAGCTAGGCTTGCATGTTCTCTAAACTCAGCCGCTGCTTGAGCAGCAGAGGTAGCATCCTTAAATTTCATGTTCCAATACTGCCTACCAACAGAAAAATTACCATTACCATCTCAAGGAAATGATTGCCCATGTTCCAAACTTTCATCCTTGAAACCTAAGTGGCATGAACCGCCATCATCAAAACAATATTTCCTTGAAAGTTCTACAACAGCTCTGGCCGCTAGGCTTATATTTTCTGCAAACTCAGTTGCTACTTGAGCAGCTGAGGTAGAATCCTCAAATTTCATGTTCCAATTCTGCTTGCCAATAGAAAACTTACCATTACCATCTCCAGGAAATGCTTGCCCATGTTCAAAACTTTCATCGTTGAAACCTAAGTGGCATGAACCACCATCATCAATATAATATTGCCTTGAAACTTCTCCAACAGCTCTGGCAGCTAGGCTTGCATGTTCTCCAAACTCAGCCGCTGCTTGAGCAGCAAAGGTAGCATCCTTAAATTTCATGTTCCAATACTGCCTACCAACAGAAAAATTACCATTACCATCTCAAGGAAATGATTGCCCATGTTCCAACCTTTCATCCTTGAAACCTAAGTGGCATGAACCGCCATCATCAACACAATATTTCCTTGAAAGTTCTACAACAGCTCTGGCCGCTAGGCTTGCATGTTCTGCAAACTCAGTCGCTGCTTGAGCAGCTGAGGTAGAATCCTCAAATTTCATGATCCAATTCTGCTTGCCAACAGATCCAGGTAATGATTGCCCATGTTCCAACCTTTCATGGTTGAAACCTAAGTGGCATGAACTACCATCATCAACACAATATTGCTTTGAAACTTCCCCAACAGCTCTGGCAGCTAGGCTTGCATGTTCTCCAAACTCAGCCGCTGCTTGAGCAGCAGAGGTAGCATTCTTAAATTTCATGTTCCAATTCTGCTTGCCAACAGAAAAATTACCATTACCATCTCAAGGAAATGATTGCCCATGTTCCAACCTTTCATCCTTGAAACCTAAGTGGCATGAACCGCCATCATCAACACAATATTTCCTTGAAAGTTCTACAACAGCTCTGGCCGCTAGGCTTGCATGTTCTGCAAACTCAGTCGCTGCTTGAGCAGCTGAGGTAGAATCCTCAAATTTCATGTTCCAATTCTGCTTGCCTTTACCATCTCCAGGTAATGATTGCCCATGTTCCAACCTTTCATGGTTGAAACCTAAGTGGCATGAACTACCATCATCAACACAATATTGCTTTGAAACTTCCCCAACAGCTCTGGCAGCTAGGCTTGCATGTTCTCCAAACTCAGCCGCTGCTTGAGCAGCAGAGGTAGCATTCTTAAATTTCATGTTCCAATTCTGCTTGCCAACAGAAAAATTACCATTACCATCTCAAGGAAATGATTGCCCATGTTCCAACCTTTCATCCTTGAAACCTAAGTGGCATGAACCGCCATCATCAACACAATATTTCCTTGAAAGTTCTACAACAGCTCTGGCCGCTAGGCTTGCATGTTCTGCAAACTCAGTCGCTGCTTGAGCAGCTGAGGTAGAATCCTCAAATTTCATGTTCCAATTCTGCTTGCCTTTACCATCTCCAGGTAATGATTGCCCATGTTCCAACCTTTCATGGTTGAAACCTAAGTGGCATGAACTACCATCATCAACACAATATTGCTTTGAAACTTCCCCAACAGCTCTGGCAGCTAGGCTTGCATGTTCTCCAAACTCAGCCGCTGCTTGAGCAGCAGAGGTAGCATTCTTAAATTTCATGTTCCAATTTTGCTTGCCAACAGAAAAATTACCATTACCATCTCAAGGAAATGATTGCCCATGTTCCAACCTTTCATCCTTGAAACCTAAGTGGCATGAACCGCCATCATCAATACAATATTTCCTTGAATGTTCTACAGTAGCTCTGGCCGCTAGGCTTGCATTGTTACACCCTATATTTTCGTATGTAAAAATGCGTCGTAAGCAAACTAATGTAGGACAAAAAAATGAGATAATATTTAAAAGTATATAAAGTAAGTTAATCATGTTACCTCTGAGGTTACAAATATTGAAGATCATGAACAACAAGTACAAAGAGGGTTGGACAGTTCAGAAGCTAAAGCAATTAAATAAAATAATGTTTCATCGAAAGTCGACAAGTTGGGAATGTTATAACATGTACCTTTGGGGTGAGACTAGGGTGATTAACATGATAAAGAGATTATGTTATGATTTATATTAGTCGTATTACATCCGTGTGTTATGTTTTTAAGTCAAGCGAGTTGTGGAACAAAAGTCGATGAAAGTCATCACAAGTTACATTCATAAGTTTTACTGAAACTTTGGGTCAACTGTAACTGCAATTTTCTCCCAATATACTTAGAGTTATGGTGTGTTCCACCCATCAAATTAAATATCTATGAGTCTATTTTCCAACTCATTAAACCATTTGTCAATACGACATCGGAGTAGAGAGATATGTGCATTTTTGCGATACTGCGCAAGCTGCTAGGTGACAAGTAGGTGTGTCACCTACTTGCTTAAATGAAAGCCCAAAAATGGGCCATTTCGGGTCGTCCAAAGAGGCCTTTTAAGGGCCTATTTTCTTCATATATTAGACTCAAAATAGAGCATAATAACCAGACATAAGCTCTGCAAAGAATCCTCCCAAAAATTTCCCACAAACCCTAATTGATTTTCTCTCCCTTTCAAGTTCCAATTGGAGGTAAAACTTAGAGTTTGAAGAACCAAGATAGGAGCTGAGTTATCCAACAAATAAGGTGATTTTACTGCTCTCTTTCATCCATTTTTTCTTCTGTAAATTCATGGTAAGTCGTTCTATACTTGTAAGAACTCACGGGATGGTGATCGGAAGCCGTGAGTTCGAGTTATTCACTTGTAGCGGACTGTTTTGTGGACTGTTTTGTGTTGCTGTTGGGCTGCGTGTTTTATTACTATTTTGTGGAGTTTTGGAGGAGGAAGAGGGTTTATAAACACCATATAAATGTAGGGTGGTTGGCTGGTCGTTCGTCATAACATTTTCGGGTCGTTTGACACTACTACAGTGGTCGTTTTGTGTACGAAGAGATTGGGGTGTGTTGGGCTGTTTTGTAGTATTTGATGGTGTATATAGGGCTGGAAAATGATGTATATATGTTGTTATTGTTCTGTCCTTGTATTGTTGGTGTTATCTTGAAGTTGGAGGAAGGGCATATTATAGGGGAGATGCTGCCCGTTTTAATACAAAATAGGTTTGTCGTTCGTTGTGCGATAGTTGTACCTTTCGTAACTTAACGATAGTATTATTATCATTCTTGTAGATTAAGGTGCGAAGAGGTGAGTTCAACTTGGTGATTGAAAAGATTGTGATAAGGTATGTTAAGGCTAAGCCTTCCTTCATTTTGGCATGATCTCGTAGCTACATGTGTTAGTAATGAGACAAAAGAGAAGTTCATATTCATGAATTTATTCACACTATTCTAGTCTCATAAGTTACAATATTATTCCTTATCGAGATTCTATATTCAATATAGTATTGTCTTCTTCTAGTCAAGAGAGCAGCAAGCCTATATATACAGTATTACAGTATTTTCATTACCATTGAGCTATAATCGATGGGCAGGCCCCTATTGGGCAACCTCTGATCAGATGGAAAGTTATATACCGAGCCTACTGTGGCCGAGCGCCTATGAGCGAGCCCAGCATGGTCGAGATACATAGCCTAGTATGGCCGAGCGCCTATAAGCGAGCCTACTATGGCAGAGCAGTTATATATATCGAGCCTTATAAGGCCGTACAATTATTTTACTTACTATATTGAAGGAGTTGAGTCAGTATCAGCAGGTAAGTATATCTCCAGATCATCTTTGACTCCCAGTTAATTTCAGTTATCATATTATCAGTTCAGTTTCAGATTTCAGTTATTTTATTGCCTTACATACTCGGTACATTATTTCGTACTGACGTCCCTTTTTTGGGGGCGCTGCATTTCATGCGTGCAGGTTCAGACAGACAGACGGGGTAGACCTCCTCAGTAGGTGTTTTCCGAGTTTCGCCTGATCGGTAAGCTCCACGTCTTTCGGAGTTGCCAGGACTAGAGTTTTGTGTACATCTTATGTATATCTGTATATATGTTATGGGTAGGTCGGGGCCCTGTTCCGATCACAGTACATCTATCAGTAGAGGCTTGTAGGCATATCCTGTTGGTTAGTGCAGTATGTTGGGTTTGTATAAATTGGTGGTTTGTCAGCTGTAGTAGCTATGACGGCCTTGTCGGCCTAGCTTTATATTGATATTTAGTTAGTGCTAGTTTCCATTCAGTTTTATATTTTGCTTCGCAAATTGTCTTGCAAGGTGGCCCCATGGCCAAAGTATGACATTATGTGTTCAGAGTCCCTTAGTCGCAATTTGGTATGCCAGGTTAGGTGAGGCACGGGGTGCTTGTCTCGCTCCTAGGTTCGGGGCGTGACAAACTTGGTATCAGCTTTAGCGGGTCGACAGGACCAGGAGTCTTCACCAGACGTTGTGACAGGTATATTAACCATTTTCTCTCACGATGCTTATGCTTTGATAGACCCAGGATCTACTTTATCGTATATTACCCCATTTGTCGCGAGGAAGTTTGGTATAGTGCCTGAAATACTAAGTGATCCTTTTGCGGTATCTACACCGGTCGGAGAATCGATTATTGCTAGACGGGTTTACCGAGGTTGTACGGTGACAATTTGTAGTCGTCAGACCTCAGCTGACCTAGTTGAGCTAGAGATGATGGACTTTGATGCTATCATGGGCATGGACTGGTTGGCAGCTTGCTATGCCACAGTTGATTGCCGAGCAAAGGTAGCCAAATTTCATTTTCCGGGTGAGCCAGTCCTTGAATGGGTAGGTAATACACCAACACCCAGAGGTAGGTTTATTTCCTATCTGAAGGCGAGGAAAATGATCGCAAAAGGGTGCATTTATCATATTGTGCGAGTTAGAGATGCAGATGCTGAGATACCTACACTTCAGTCTATTCCCATAGTCAAAGAGTATGCAGATGTGTTTCCAGATGAGCTTCCAGGTATTCCTCCAGAGCGAGAGATTGATTTTAGCATCGATTTGCTTCCAGGAACTCAACCAATATCCGTCCCTCCGTATAGAATGGCACCTGCCGAATTGAAGGAGTTGAAGGAGCAGTTAAAAGATTTGCTGGAGAAAGGTTACATTAGGCCCAGTACCTCACCTTGGGGTGCACCGGTACTATTTGTGCGGAAGAAAGACGGCTCGCTGAGGATGTGTATCGATTATAGGCAGTTGAACAAGGTAACTATTAAGAATAAGTATCCACTTCCAAGGATCGATGACTTGTTTGATCAGTTGCAGGGAGCTAGATGCTTTTCCAAGATTGATTTGAGGTCGGGGTACCACCAGGTCAGAGTTCGGGAAAAAGATATTCCGAAGACAGCCTTCAGGACCCGATATGGCCACTTCGAGTTCCTTGTCATATCCTTCGGGTTGACTAATGCACCCGCTGTATTTATGGACTTGATGAATAGCCTATTCCGGCCATTTTTAGATCTGTTCGTGATAGTATTTATTGATGATATTCTGGTTTATTCCCGTTCAGAGGATGAGCATGCGGACCACCTGCGAGCGGTACTCCAAACCCTCCGTGATCGTAAGTTGTATGCTAAGTTTTCTAAATGTGAGTTCTGGTTGAAGTCTGTAGCATTCTTGGGGCATATTGTATCAGATGAAGGGATAAAGGTGGACACTCAGAAGATTGAGGCCGTGAAATCTTGGCCTAGACCTACCACTCCGACAGAGGTTCGTAGCTTTCTAGGCTTAGCAGGATACTATCGGAGGTTCGTAGAGGGTTTTTCTTCCCTTTCGGCACCATTGACGAAGTTGACACAGAAAGAAACTAAGTTTCAATGGACAGAGGCTTGTGAGCGGAGTTTCCAAGAGCTTAAGAACAAGTTGACCTCAGCTCCAGTTCTAACACTTCCAGAGGGTCTAGAGGGTTATGCCGTGTATTGTGATGCATCAGGTGTCGGGTTAGGATGTGTCCTGATGCAACATGGGAAGGTAATTGCATATGCTTCAAGGCAGTTGAGGAAGCACGAGAGGAATTATCCGACCCACGACCTCGAGTTAGCTGCGGTTGTCCATGCACTTAAGATATGGCGGCATTATTTATATGGTGTTCATGTTGATATATTTACTGATCATAAAAGCCTACAATATATTTTCAAGCAGAAAGAGTTGAATTTGCGACAGAGGCGATGGCTTGAGTTATTGAAAGATTACGATGTTAACATTCTCTACCATCCAGGGAAAGCTAATGTTGTAGCAGATGCCTTAAGTCGCCGATCTATGGGTAGCTTAGCACATGTAGAGCCCGAGAAAAGACAATTAGCTAGAGATATTCATCAATTGGCTTCGTTGGGGGTTCGGTTAGTAGATTCTGAGGATGGTGGAGTTGTAATCCAAAACACTGCAAAATCATCCCTCATAGCTGAAGTCAAGGAAAGGCAGTACGAGGACCCAGAGTTGGTCGAGTTGAGAGAGCGAGTTCCGCAGCAGAAGAAGCCATTGTTAGAGCTCAAGGGAGATGGGGTTCTCAGATACAAGGGTCGTTTGTGTGTTCCAGATGTAGCAGGGCTACGAGACAGGATTATGTCAGAGGCACATTATTCATGGTATTCCATCCACCCTGGATCGACGAAGATGTATCATGACATTAAGGATATGTACTGGTGGAATGATATGAAGAAGAACATTGCTGAGTTTGTCGCCCAATGTACTAGTTGCCAGCAAGTGAAGGTAGAACACCAGAAGCCCGGAGGGCTAATGCAGACTATAGAGATCCCGACATGGAAATGGGAGGCGATAAACATGGACTTTATCATGGGTTTACCTCGTTCTAATCGTATGTTCGATTCCATATGGGTGATAGTCGATAGGCTCACGAAATCAGCTCACTTCCTACCGGTCAGATCTACATATACAGCAGAAGATTATGCAAAGTTATATATTAAGGAGATAGTGCGGCTACACGGAGTACCAGTTTCTATTATATCTGACCGTGGGGCTCAGTTTACAGCACATTTTTGGAGGTCATTTCAGAGAGGTCTAGGGACTCAGGTGAATCTCAGCACAGCTTTTCATCCACAGACTGATGGACAAGCCGAGCGCACAATTCAGACGCTCGAGGATATGTTACGAGTATGTGTGTTGGATTTTAAAAGAAGTTGGGATGAACATCTACCTCTTATCGAGTTTGCATATAATAACAGTTACCACTCCAGTATCCAGATGGCTCCGTACGAGGCTTTGTATGGGCGTAAGTGCAGATCTCCTATAGGGTGGTTTGATGTTGGAGAATCTGGGTTACATGGGCCAGACCTGGTTCAGCAGGCCGTAGAGAAAGTAAAGGTTATCCGGGAGCGACTGTTGACAGCTCAGAGTCGTCAGAAGTCATATTTTGACATGCGGCGACGAGACTTAGAGTTCAGGATTAATGACTGGGTATTCTTAAAGGTATCACCTATGAAGGGCGTGATGAGGTTTGGCAAGAAAGGAAAGCTTAGCCCACGGTATATTGGGCCTTATAGGATCATTCGGAGAGTGGGCCAACTAGCTTATGAGTTAGAGTTGCCCTCAGAATTGGAGTCTGTCCATCCGGTTTTTCACGTATCTATGCTACGGAAGTGCATTGGCGATCCTACCCGAGTGGTGCCCACGGATGATGTACAGATTACAGAGGACTTGTCATATGAGGAAATTCCAGTTGCCATCCTAGACCGACAAATCCGCAATCTACGAAATAAGGAGGTAGCTTCCGTAAAGGTTTTATGGAGGAGCAAGAATGTAGAAGAGATGACGTGGGAATCGGAGGAAGAAATGAAGTCTAAATACCCCCACCTATTTCAAAATGAAGATATGGTTCGAGATGGGACGCTACAACATAGCTCTATGTAGGCTAGCAGGTCATCAGGTAAGCTTTTATTTTTCACTTTCAATATTTATGATTTACGGTCGGTGAGGCAAATTGCTGCTATTTATAAAGATTGGCCATGTGTGGCATGCATAGTATGTTTCTGGCTACGTGCAGGTTGGTTTTAACCTAGTGTACGAAGGATACTCTGGAAAAAGTTTCCAAAGTCTCCAAGAGTAAACATTTGAGGACGAATGTTCCCAAGGGGGAGTGATGTTACACCCTATATTTTCGTATGTAAAAATGCGTCGTAAGCAAACTAATGTAGGACAAAAAAATGAGATAATATTTAAAAGTATATAAAGTAAGTTAATCATGTTACCTCTGAGGTTACAAATATTGAAGATCATGAACAACAAGTACAAAGAGGGTTGGACAGTTCAGAAGCTAAAGCAATTAAATAAAATAATGTTTCATCGAAAGTCGACAAGTTGGGAATGTTATAACATGTACCTTTGGGGTGAGACTAGGGTGATTAACATGATAAAGAGATTATTTTATGATTTATATTAGTCGTATTACATCCGTGTGTTATGTTTTTAAGTCAAGCGAGTTGTGGAACAAAAGTCGATGAAAGTCATCACAAGTTACATTCATAAGTTTTACTGAAACTTTGGGTCAACTGTAACTGCAATTTTCTCCCAATATACTTAGAGTTATGGTGTGTTCCACCCATCAAATTAAAGATCTATGAGTCTATTTTCCAACGCATTAAACCATTTGTCAATACGACATCGGAGTAGAGAGATATGTGCATTGTTGCGATACTGCGCAAGCTGCTAGGTGACAAGTAGGTGTGTCACCTACTTGCTTAAATGAAAGCCCAAAAATGGGCCATTTCGGGTCGTCCAAAGAGGCCTTTTAAGGGCCTATTTTATTCATATATTAGACTCAAAATAGAGTATAATAACCAGACATAAGCTCTGCAAAGAATCCTCCCAAAAATTTCCCACAAACCCTAATTGATTTTCTCTCCCTTTCAAGTTCCAATTGGAGGTAAAACTTAGAGTTTGAAGAACCAAGATAGGAGCTGAGTTATCCAACAAATAAGGTGAGTTTACTGCTCTCTTTCATCCATTTTTTCTTCTGTAAATTCATGGTAAGTCGTTCTATACTTGTAAGAACTCACGGGATGGTGATCGGAAGCCGTGAGTTCGAGTTATTCACTTGTAGCGGACTGTTTTGTGGACTGTTTTGTGTTGCTGTTGGGCTGCGTGTTTTATTACTATTTTGTGGAGTTTTGGAGGAGGAAGGGGGTTTATAAACACCATATAAATGTAGGGTGGTTGGCTGGTCGTTCGTCATAACATTTTCGGGTCGTTTGACACTACTACAGTGGTCGTTTTGTGTACGAAGAGATTGGGGTGTGTTGGGCTGTTTTGTAGTATTTGATGGTGTATATAGGGCTGGAAAATGATGTATATATGTTGTTATTGTTCTGTCCTTGTATTGTTGGTGTTATCTTGAAGTTGGAGGAAGGGCATATTATAGGGGAGATGCTGCCCGTTTTAATACAAAATAGGTTTGTCGTTCGTTGTGCGATAGTTGTACCTTTCGTAACTTAACGATAGTATTATTATCATTCTTGTAGATTAAGGTGCGAAGAGGTGAGTTCAACTTGGTGATTGAAAATATTGTGATAAGGTATGTTAAGGCTAAGCCTTCCTTCATTTTGGCATGATCTCGTAGCTACATGTGTTAGTAATGAGACAAAAGAGAAGTTCATATTCATGAATTTATTCACACTATTCTAGTCTCATAAGTTACAATATTATTCCTTATCGAGATTCTATATTCAATATAGTATTGTCTTCTTCTAGTCAAGAGAGCAGCAAGCCTATATATACAGTATTACAGTATTTTCATTACCATTGAGCTATAATCGATGGGCAGGCCCCTATTGGGCAACCTCTGATCAGATGGAAAGTTATATACCGAGCCTACTGTGGCCGAGCGCCTATGAGCGAGCCCAGCATGGTCGAGATACATAGCCTAGTATGGCCGAGCGCCTATAAGCGAGCCTACTATGGCAGAGCAGTTATATATATCGAGCCTTATAAGGCCGTACAATTATTTTACTTACTATATTGAAGGAGTTGAGTCAGTATCAGCAGGTAAGTATATCTCCAGATCATCTTTGACTCCCAGTTAATTTCAGTTATCATATTATCAGTTCAGTTTCAGATTTCAGTTATTTTATTGCCTTACATACTCGGTACATTATTTCGTACTGACGTCCCTTTTTTGGGGGCGCTGCATTTCATGCGTGCAGGTTCAGACAGACAGACGGGTAGACCTCCTCAGTAGGTGTTTTCCGAGTTTCGCCTGATCGGTAAGCTCCACGTCTTTCGGAGTTGCCAGGACTAGAGTTTTGTGTACATCTTATGTATATCTGTATATATGTTATGGGTAGGTCGGGGCCCTGTTCCGATCACAGTACATCTATCAGTAGAGGCTTGTAGGCATATCCTGTTGGTTAGTGCAGTATGTTGGGTTTGTATAAATTGGTGGTTTGTCAGCTGTAGTAGCTATGACGGCCTTGTCGGCCTAGCTTTATATTGATATTTAGTTAGTGCTAGTTTCCATTCAGTTTTATATTTTGCTTCGCAAATTGTCTTGCAAGGTGGCCCCATGGCCAAAGTATGACATTATGTGTTCAGAGTCCCTTAGTCGCAATTTGGTACGCCAGGTTAGGTGAGGCACGGGGTGCTTGTCTCGCTCCTAGGTTCGGGGCGTGACATGCATGTTCTGCAAACTCAGTCGCTACTTGAGCAGCTGAGGTAGAATCCTCAAATTTCATGTTCCAATTCTGCCTACCAAAAGAAAAATTACAATTACCATCTCCATGAAATGATTGCCCATGTTCCAACCTTTCATCCTTGAAACCTAAGTGGCATGAACCGCCATCATCAACACAATATTTCCTTGAAAGTTCTACGACAGCTCTTGCCGCTAGGCTTGCATGTTCTGCAAACTCAGTCGCTACTTGAGCAGCTGAGGTAGAATCCTCAATTTTCATGTTCCAATTCTGCTTGCCAATAGAAAACATACCATTACCATCTCCAGGAAATGATGGCCCATGTTCCAACCTTTCATGCTTGAAACCTAAGTGGCATGAACTACCATCATCAACACAATATTGCCTTGGAACTTCTCCAACAGCTCTGGTAGCTAGGCTTGCATGTTCTCCAAACTCAGCCGCTGCTTGAGCAGCAGAGGTAGCATCCTTAATTTCATGTTCCAATTCTGCTTGCCAAAAGAAAAATTACCATTACCATCTCAAGGAAATGATTGCCCATGTTCCAACCTTTCATCCTTGAAACCTAAGTGGCATGAACCGCCATCATCAACACAATATTTCGTTGAACGTTCTACAACAGCTCTGGCCGCTAGGCTTGCATTTTCTGCAAACTCAGTCGCTACTTGAGCAGCTGAGGTAGAATCCTCAAATTTCATGTTCCAATTCTGCTTGTCAATAGAAAACTTACCATTACCATCTCCAGGAAATGCTTGCCCATGTTCAAAAATTTCATCGTTGAAACCTAAGTGGCATGAACCACCATCATCAATATAATATTGCCTTGAAACTTCTCCAACAGTTCTGGCAGCTAGGCTTGCATGTTCTCAAAACTCAGCCGCTGCTTGAGCAGCAAAGGTAGCATCCTTAAATTTCATGTTCCAATACTGCCTACCAACAAAAAAATTACCATTACCATCTCAAGGAAATGATTGCCCATGTTCCAACCTTTCATCCTTGAAACCTAAGTGGCATGAACCGCCATCATCAACACAATATTTCCTTGAAAGTTCTACAACAGCTCTGGCCGCTAGGCTTGCATGTTCTGCAAACTCAGTCGCTGCTTGAGCAGCTGAGGTAGAATCCTCAAATTTCATGTCCCAATTCTGCTTGCCAATAGAAAACTTACCATTACCATCTCCAGGTAATGATTGCCCATGTTCCAACCTTTCATGGTTGAAACCTAAGTGGCATGAACTACCATCATCAACACAATATTGCCTTGAAACTTCCCCAACAGCTCTGGCAGCTAGGCTTGCATGTTCTCCAAACTCAGCCGCTGCTTGAGCAGCAGAGGTAGCATCCTTAAATTTCATATTCCAATTCTGCTTGCCAACAGAAAAATTACCATTACCATCTCAAGGAAATGATTGCCCATGTTCCAACCTTTCATCCTTGAAACCTAAGTGGCATGAACCGCCATCATCAACACAATATTTCCTTGAAAGTTCTACAACAGCTTTAGCCGCTAGGCTTGCATGTTTTGCAAACTCAGTCGCTACATGAGCAGCTGAGGTAGAATCCTTAAATTTCATGTTCCAATTCTGCCTACCAAAAGAAAAATTACCATTACCATCTCCATGAAATGATTGCCCATGTTCCAACCTTTCATCCTTGAAACCTAAGTGGCATGAACCGCCATCATCAACACAATATTTCCTTGAAAGTTCTACAACAGCTCTAGCCGCTAGGCTTGCATGTTCTGCAAACTCAGTCGCTACTTGAGCAGCTGAGGTAGAATCCTCAATTTTCATGTTCCAATTCTGCTTGCCAATAGAAAACTTACCATTACCATCTCCAGGAAATGATTGCCCATGTTCCAACCTTTCATGCTTGAAACCTAAGTGGCATGAACTACCATCATCAACACAATATTGCCTTGAAACTTCTCCAACAGCTCTGGCAGCTAGGCTTGCATGTTCTCCAAACTCAGCCGCTGCTTGAGCAGCAGAGGTAGCATCCTTAAATTTCATGTTCCAATTCTGCTTGCCAACAGAAAAATTACCATTACCATCTCAAGGAAATGATTGCCCATGTTCCAACTTTTCATGGTTGAAACCTAAGTGGCATGAACTACCATCATCAACACAACATTGCCTTGAAACTTCTCGAACAGCTCTGGCAGCTAGGCTTGCATGTTCTCCAAACTCAGCCGCTGCTTGAGCAGCAGAGGTAGCATCCTTAAATTTTATGTTCCAATTCTGCTTGCCAACAGAAAAATTACCATTACCATCTCAAGGAAATGATTGCCCATGTTCCAACCTTTCATCCTTGAAACCTTAGTGGCATGAACCACCATCATCAACACAATATTTCCTTGAAAATTCTACAACAGCTCTGGCCGCTAGGCTTGCATGTTCTGCAAACTCAGTCGCTACTTGAGCAGCTGAGGTAGATTCCTCAAATTTCATGTTCCAATTATGCCTACCAAAAGAAAAATTACCATTACCATCTCCATGAAATGATTGCCCATGTTCCAACCTTTCATCCTTGAAACCTAAGTGCCATGAACCGCCATCATCAACACAATATTTCCTTGAAAGTTCTACAACAGCTCTTGTTGCTAGGCTTGCATGTTCTGCAAACTCAGTCGCTACTTGAGCAGCTGAGGTAGAATCCTCAATTTTCATGTTCCAATTCTGCCTGCCAATAGAAAACTTACCATTACCATCTCCAGGAAATGATTGCCCATGTTCCAACCTTTCATGCATGAAACCTAAGTGGCATGAACTACCATCATCAACACAATATTGCCTTGAAACTTCTCCAACAGCTCTGGAAGCTAGGCTTGCATGTTCTCCAAACTCAACCGCTGCTTGAGCAGCAGAGGTAGCATCCTTAAATTTCATGTTCCAATACTGCCTACCAACAGAAAAATTACCATTACCATCTCAAGGAAATGATTGCCCATGTTCCAACCTTTCATCCTTGAAACCTAAGTGGCATGAACCGCCATCATCAACACAATATTTCCTTGAAAGTTCTACAACAGCTCTGGCCGCTAGGCTTGCATGTTCTGCAAACTCAGTCGCTGCTTGAGCAGCTGAGGTAGAATCCTCAAATTTCATGTCCCAATTCTGCTTGCCAATAGAAAACTTACCATTACCATCTCCAGGTAATGATTGCCCATGTTCCAACCTTTCATGGTTGAAACCTAAGTGGCATGAACTACCATCATCAACACAATATTGCCTTGAAACTTCCCCAACAGCTCTGGCAGCTAGGCTTGCATGTTCTCCAAACTCAGCCGGCTGCTTGAGCAGCAGAGGTAGCATCCTTAAATTTCATGTTCCAATTCTGCTTGCCAACAGAAAAATTACCATTACCATCTCAAGGAAATGATTGCCCATGTTCCAACCTTTCATCCTTGAAACCTAAGTGGCATGAACCGCCATCATCAACACAATATTTCCTTGAAAGTTCTACAACAGCTCTTGGCCGCTAGGCTTGCATGTTCTGCAAACTCAGTCGCTGCTTGAGCAGCTGAGGTAGAATCCTCAAATTTCATGTCCCAATTCTGCTTGCCAATAGAAAACTTACCATTACCATCTCCAGGTAATGATTGCCCATGTTCCAACCTTTCATGGTTGAAACCTAAGTGGCATGAACTACCATCATCAACACAATATTGCCTTGAAACTTCTCCAACAGCTCTGGCAGCTAGGCTTGCATGTTCTCCAAACTCAGCCGCTGCTTGAGCAGCAGAGGTAGCATCCTTAAATTTCATGTTCCAATTCTGCTTGCCAACAGAAAAATTACCATTACCATCTCAAGGAAATGATTGCCCATGTTCCAACCTTTCATCCTTGAAACCTAAGTGGCATGAACCGCCATCATCAACACAATATTTCCTTGAAAGTTCTACAACAGCTCTGGCCGCTAGGCTTGCATGTTCTGCAAACTCAGTCGCTGCTTGAGCAGCTGAGGTAGAATCCTCAAATTTCATGATCCAATTCTGCTTGCCAACAGAAAAATTACCATTACCATCTCCAGGAAATGCTTGCCCATGTTCCAACCTTTCATCCTTAAAAACTAAGTGGCATGAACCGCCATCATCAACATAATATTTCCTTGAAAGTTCTACAACAGCTCTGGCCGCTAGGCTTGCATGTTCTGCAAACTCAGTCGCTACTTGAGCAGCTGAGGTAGAATCCTCAAATTTCATGTTCCAATTCTGCCTACCAAAAGAAAACTTACCATTACCATCTCCATGAAATGATTGCCCATGTTCCAACCTTTCATCCTTGAAACCTAAGTGGCATGAACCGCCATCATCAACATAATATTTCCTTGAAAGTTCTACAACAGCTCTGGCCGCTAGGGTTGCATGTTCTGCAAACTCAGTCGCTACTTGAGCAGCTGAGGTAGAATCCTCAATTTTCATGTTCCAATTCTGCTTGCCAATAGAAAACTTACCATTACCATCTCCAGGAAATGATTGCCCATGTTCCAACCTTTCATGCTTGAAACCTAAGTGGCATGAACTACCATCATCAACACAATATTGCCTTGAAACTTCTCCACCAGCTCTGGCAGCTAGGCTTGCATGTTCTCCAAACTCAGCCGCTGCTTGAGCAGCAGAGGTAGCATCCTTAAATTTCATGTTCCAATACTGCCTACCAACAGAAAAATTACCATTACCATCTCAAGGAAATGATTGCCCATGTTCCAACCTTTCATCCTTGAAACCTAAGTGGCATGAACCGCCATCATCAACACAATATTTCCTTGAAAGTTCTACAACAGCTCTGGCCGCTAGGCTTGCATGTTCTGCAAACTCAGTCGCTGCTTGAGCAGCTGAGGTAGAATCCTCAAATTTCATGATCCAATTCTGCTTGCCAACAGAAAAATTACCATTACCATCTCCAGGAAATGCTTGCCCATGTTCCAACCTTTCATCCTTAAAACCTAAGTGGCATGAACCGCCATCATCAACACAATATTGCCTTGAAAGTTCTCAAACAGCTCTGGCAGCTAGGTTTGCATGTTCTCCAAACTCAGCCGCTACTTGAGCAGTAGATGTAGTATCCTTAAATTTCATGTTCCAATTCTGCTTGCCAACAGAAAAATTACCATTACCATCTCCAGGAAATGTTTGCCCATGTTCCAACCTTTCATCCTTGAAACCTAAGTGGCATGAGCCATCATCAACACAATATTGCCTTGAAAGTTCTACAACAGCTCAGGCCGCTAGGCTTGCATGTTCTGCAAACTCAGTCGCTACATGAGCAGCTGAGGTAAAATCCTCAAATTTCATGTTCCAATTCTGCCTACCAAAAGAAAAATTACCATTACCATCTCCATGAAATGATTGCCCATGTTCCAACCTTTCATCCTTGAAACCTAATTGGCATGAACCACCATCATCAACACAATATTTCCTTGAAAGTTCTACAACAGCTCTGGCCGCTAGGGTTGCATGTTCTGCAAACTCAGTCGCTACTTGAGCAGCTGAGGTAGAATCCTCAATTTTCATGTTCCAATTCTGCTTGCCAATAGAAAACTTACTATTACCATCTCCAGGAAATGATTGCCCATGTTCCAACCTTTCATGCTTGAAACCTAAGTGGCATGAACTACCATCATCAACACAATATTGCCTTGAAACTTCTCCACCAGCTCTGGCAGCTAGGCTTGCATGTTCTCCAAACTCAGCCGCTGCTTGAGCAGCAGAGGTAGCATCCTTAAATTTCATGTTCCAATACTGCCTACCAACAGAAAAATTACCATTACCATCTCAAGGAAATGATTGCCCATGTTCCAACCTTTCATCCTTGAAACCTAAGTGGCATGAACCGCCATCATCAACACAATATTTCCTTGAAAGTTCTACAACAGCTCTGGCCGCTAGGCTTGCATGTTCTGCAAACTCAGTCGCTGCTTGAGCAGCTGAGGTAGAATCCTCAAATTTCATGATCCAATTCTGCTTGCCAATGTTCCAATCTTTCATGGTTGAAACCTAAGTGGCATGAACTACCATCATCAACACAATATTGCCTTGAAACTTCCCCAACAGCTCAGGCAGCTAGGCTTGCATGTTCTCCAAACTCAGCCGCTGCTTGAGCAGCAGAGGTAGCATCCTTAAATTTTATGTTCCAATTCTGCTTGCCAACAGAAAAATTACCATTACCATCTCAAGGAAATGATTGCCCATGTTCCAACCTTTCATCCTTGAAACCTAAGTGGCATGAACCGCCATCATCAACACAATATTGCCTTGAAAGTTCTACAACAGCTCAGGCCGCTAGGCTTGCATGTTCTGCAAACTCAGTCGCTACATGAGCAGCTGAGGTAGAATCCTCAAATTTCATGTTCCAATTCTGCCTACCAAAAGAAAAATTACCATTACCATCTCCATGAAATGATTGCCCATGTTCCAACCTTTCATCCTTGAAACCTAATTGGCATGAACCGCCATCATCAACACAATATTTCCTTGAAAGTTCTACAACAGCTCTGGCCGCTAGGCTTGCATGTTCTGCAAACTCAGTCGCTACTTGAGCAGCTGAGGTAGAATCCTCAATTTTCATGTTCCAATTCTGCTTGCCAATAGAAAACTTACCATTACCATCTCCAGGAAATGATTGCCCATGTTCCAACCTTTCATGCTTGAAACCTAAGTGGCATGAACTACCATCATCAACACAATATTGCCTTGAAACTTCTCCACCAGCTCTGGCAGCTAGGCTTGCATGTTCTCCAAACTCAGCCGCTGCTTGAGCAGCAGAGGTAGCATCCTTAAATTTCACGTTCCAATACTGCCTACCAACAGAACAATTACCATTACCATCTCAAGGAAATGATTGCCCATGTTCCAATCTTTCATCCTTGAAACCTAAGTGGCATGAACCGCCATCATCAACACAATATTTCCTTGAAAGTTCTACAACAGCTCTGGCCGCTAGGCTTGCATGTTCTGCAAACTCAGTCTGTTACAACCCAAATTCGCATATCATAGATCACACCGTAAGGTAGTCGACGTAAATCCAAGAAGAGATTATCTTTGAGATGATAATAAGCTAATCCTATTGGTCTTAAACGATACAAGGGTGTATAAGAGTGGTTAACAAGTATTTGAAGTTAAGCTAATCAAGGATGTTGTAACCCGTATTTTCGGATAACACTAGAGGTGATTAACTGTCCCAAGAGGTCTTGTTTTAATGTATTTGAATCATATAATATCCGCATCATAAGTCTTGAAGTCAAGCGAGTTATGAAATAAAAGTCAATAAAAGTTGTCGCAACTTAGGTTTATAATTTTACTTAAACTTTAGGTCAAATGTTACTGCATTTTACTCCCAATGTGCTTGGAATTATGGGGTGATCTACCTATCAAATTGAATATCTATGAGTCTAGTTTCCAACGCATTAAACCGTTCGTCGATACGATCTCGGAATAGAGAGATATTCGCATTTTCGCGAGAGTGCGCCAAGCTGCTCTCTATGGGGCCCACAAAGGCGGTTTAAGACATTTGGACATATATAAGATAACTCAACCCCGTTTTAAGTCATTATTTTTCAGTATATTCAGACCTTATAACCCTAAAAACATTCTCTCAAGGTTCTCTCATGATCCAAGACCCAAACAAAGGGCAAACAACACAAATCAAATGTCGGGAATCCCGTGGTGCTAGTAAGTTTCTTGTTTTTCTTGTTGTTGCTGATTTTTGTGTTGTTCCAGCTCGTGTGGGAGGTTGTTTTAAGTGCTTTATATTCTGTAAATACACCTTCAAGTTTTTAATATCAACCCTAGGTGATTTCAAGTCTTCTAAAGTAATTCTAGTGCCGAAAAACGCGAATTAATTGCTAGTTTCGCTTCCTTGTTCTTGTGGTAGAATTGAAGGGATATTTCGAGGAAAATTAAGGTCAAATTGGAGTTGTTCTTTCTGTTTAAAGGTAATGAACCTCTTACTCTATATATATTTAAGATTATCCAAGTTGTGGCTAAGTCGTTGATGCTAGAACTTGTGAAATATATATCGAAAGGCTTGGTAGTAATGTTGTTAGTTGGTGGACTGTTTTGGAGGCTCAATATGATTATTAATGATGTTGTTTGGGCTGTTTGGTGATTGTATTGACTTGTGTGAAGTCATATAAATAGGGGAGGTGCTGTCCGTTTCATCGTAAAATAGGTTGCGGTCGATACATAATAGTTACGACGCTTAAACAATAATGATAGTGTCATTTCTTTTATTGTAGACTAAGGAGTCGTGACATTTGCATAGCTTGAGGTTGGGCAGTATATACAAGGTATGTGAGGCTATCCCCTTCATTCTTTTGCACGACTCCAATTGTACATAATGTAATGAACGAGCTCCCAAAGATACTCTACTCTTAGAAGCTAGCAGTACTTACATTGCTGCCCTTCTTATGAAACGATTGATATTGATGTTACTTCTCTTATTCTTATATTATCAATGTTGTTGGTAGTTCCTGATTCTTATAAGATTCTTGATGAAGAGTTAATCCTAATAACGTGTACGAAGGATACCGACCTTACGTCACTCCGAAAGGTTCAAATTATGATTCCAACGAGTCCAGCATGCATCATATATATGTATCTATTTTACTCTACCGAGCCGCGCTATAGTCGGCCGGGTATGGCACCTATTGTGCAACCACTGATCAGTTGGGTTTTACCGAGCTCCACGTGGCCGGGTACGATTCTACCGAGCCCTATGATGGTCGGGTACATTTTACCGAGCCTATTATGGCCGGGTACGATATGATGATGATGATGCCCACAAAGGCATATGTTTTAAACGTTTATGTATATATATATGTATGTATCATGTATTTCATGTCAGTAGCCCTCAGAGGTACCCAGATGTCACAGGTTGTATATTCCCTATCACTATTTACATTATTGTTCTTACTTATGCTATTCTGCCTTACATACTCAGTACTTTATTCGTACTGACGTCCTTTTTATTTGTGGACGCTGCATGTCGTGCTGCAGGTCCTGATAGACGGGTAGACGTAGCTCCCCCATCACAGTAGGCTATCCGGTTCAGCGTTATTGGCAAGATCCTTTCTCCGGACTTGCCGTGGTCTTGGTATGCATTTTTGTTATAGACATTATGGGTATGTCGGGGCCCTGTTCCGGCAATGTTGTAGCACTTATGTTCTTTTAGAGGCTCATAGACAGGTGTCGACTCATGTATGGTTTGGAATGCCTTGTCGGCTGATTTTTGTTGTATAGTCTTTCATGGCACCATGGTAGCTCGTACCTTATATATAGTTTCTTGACAGTCTTGTCGTCCCATGTTACGTATGTTCATGACATTATCTTTCATTGTTGGATGTTCATGATCCATGTCTTTCATTTATATTGGTCTTGTCGGCCCTTAAAGATAATAAGAAAGGTTAGATAAAATGTACGTTGGTGCTCGGCAAGTATGGCCCGGGTGCTAGTCATGACCCTCCAGTTGGGTCATGACAAACTTGGTATCAGAGCAAGTCTGTCCTAGGGGTTGTCTATGAGCCGTGTCTAGTAGAGTTTTGATTATGGATGTGTAGCGCGCCACATTTATAATCAGGAGGCTACATGACATCTAGGGTTGTTACCTTCTTCCTAAATCTAGATCGTGCGTAGAGTTGAGTCGTAAGTGTTCATATCTAATATTCACATTGTTTTCTTTCAGCGATGCCTTCGACTAGGAAGCAAGCGATTAGTAAACGGCTTGATACAGCTGTGGGCGAGGGTAACATTCAGGTCCCTCCAGCCAGAGCAGGCCAAAGTGAGGCTCAGAGTGAGATGCCGTCTCATACCTCTCCGTCTCCTCCAGAGGATATTAGGAGGCACCCAGTACATCCAGTTCCACCGTCTAGCACTACAGACCACGATATGCGCAGTGCAGTGCAGTTGTTGACTAGCTTGGTAGCTGCTCAGGCTCAGAGGCAGAATACCGGTGTTGCTGATAAACCGGTTAGTGCGAGAGTTCATGATTTTATTAATCTAGACCCTCCAGTGTTTACCGGATCAGATCCCAAGGAGGACCCACAAACATTTATTGATCAGGTTCATCGTACATTGCGGGTTATGCATGCTAGTGATACGGAGGCAGTAGAGTTGGCTTCTTATCGGTTACGGGATTTAGCGGTTTTCTGGTATGATAGTTGGGAGAGATCTAGGGGTCCGAACGCTCCTCTAGCCGTGTGGAAGGAATTTTCTGAGGCCTTTCTTCGTCACTACTTGCCAGTTGAGATACGACGAGCAAGAGCTGATAAGTTCTTGAACCTTCGACAGGGTAATATGAGTGTACGAGAGTATAGTATACAATTTGATTCTTTAGCAAGGTATGCTCCCCATATGGTGGCCGAAATGAGTGATAGGGTGCATCTGTTCGTGAACGGGTTGGGACCACATCTGATAAATGAGTGCACAACAGCCTCCTTGGTAGAGGGCATGGATATTTCCCGTATTCAGGCTTATGCCCAGACCCTAGAGGATCGTAAGCGCCAGCAAAGGGCAGATAGGGAGCAGGATAGGGGCCAGCATAAGAGGGCGAGATTTGCAGGGTATTCTGATGAGTTCAGAGGCAGTATCAGGCCCCAATCTTCGAGGAGTTCGGCGCCACCTGTAGCTAGTGCTCCTCCACAGTTTCAGAGGCCTCGGTATGATCGATTTACCTATTCTAGTTCAGGTCAGAGTTCGAGGGCATCAGGCTCACAATTTCATAGAGATACTAGTCAGACGAGACCCCCAACACCTCGTTGTGATCAGTGCGGCAAGGCCCACTTTGGACTGTGCCGTCGAGGTTCCGATGCGTGCAATTCTTGCGGACAGCGTGGCCATATGATGCGGGATTGTCCTAACAGAGGAGGTGGTGGTATGGCTCAACCGACTGGATCTGTGTCTGGTTCTTCCTCATCAGTTCGACCTCCAGCACAAGGTTTTCAGCAGTCGACAGGTCGTGGTAGAGGTAGAGGTTCAGTGCCGAGTTCGAGTGGTGCTCAAAATCGAACCTATGCTCTAGTAGGTCGACAAGATCTCGAATCGTCTCCGGATGTTGTTACAGGTATATTGTCTGTGTTTTCTTATGATGTATATGCGCTAATTGATCCAGGATCTACCTTATCATATGTTACACCCTTTGTGGCTAATAAGTTTGGCATTGAACCTGAATTGATAAGTAAACCACTTGCGGTATCCACTCCGTTAGGAGATTCTGTGATTGCTAGAAGGGTATATAAAGGTTGCACTGTGATGATTTGTAGTCGTCAAACCTCGGCAAATTTATTTGAGTTAGAAATGGTTGATTTCGATGTGATAATGGGAATGGACTGGTTGGCCTCATGCTATGCAACTGTTGACTGTCGTACGAAGATGGTTAGGTTTCAGTTTCCGGGTGAACCCACCATTGAATGGAAGGGGAACATTGCTATGCTGAAAGGTAGGTTTATTTCCTATCTTAAGGCAAGGAAGATGATCTCAAAAGGTTACATTTATCATCTTGTTCGTGTTAGGGATGTGGAGGCGAAGCCGCCTACTCTACAATTAATCCCCGTGGTCAATGAATTTCCAGATGTTTTCCCAGATGAACTCCCAGGCCTTCCTCCTGAAAGGGAGATTGAGTTTAGCATTGATGCATTGCCTGACACTCAACCGATCTCTATCCCTCCATACAGGATGGCCCCGGCAGAGTTGCGAGAGTTGAAGGCACAGTTGAAGGACTTGCTGGATAAGGGTTTCATTAGGCCTAGCACTTCACCTTGGGGTGCGCCAGTCTTGTTCGTGCGGAAGAAAGATGGGTCGTTAAGGATGTGTATCGATTATCGACAGTTGAATAAGTTTACAATAAAGAACAAGTATCCACTTCCAAGAATTGATGACCTGTTTGACCAACTCCAGGGTGCCAAGTATTTCTCCAAGATTGACTTGCGTTCAGGGTATCATCAGGTGAGGGTTAAGGAGAAGGATATTCCAAAGACGGCCTTCCGGACAAGATATGGGCATTTTGAGTTCTTGGTGATGTCGTTCGGGCTAACAAATGCCCCAGCAGCTTTTATGGATCTCATGAATAGTGTATTCAGGCCCTATCTTGATGTGTTCATGATCGTATTCATTGATGACATTCTGGTGTATTCTCGTTCGGAGGCGGAACATGCGGGCCACTTGCGGATAGTATTACAGACCCTTCAGGATCATAAGTTATATGCTAAGCTCTCTAAATGTGAATTCTGGCTGAACTCAGTAGCATTCCTTGGCCATGTGATATCTGATGAGGGTATTAGTGTCGACACTCAGAAGATCGATGCAGTGAAGAATTGGCCGAGACCTACAACACCATCAGAAGTCCGCAGCTTCCTGGGGCTAGCAGGGTATTATAGGCGGTTTGTAGAAGGGTTTTCCTCTATATCAGCACCATTGACTAATTTAACACAGAAAGCTACCAAGTTCCAGTGGTCTGATTCTTGTGAACATAGTTTTCAGGAGCTAAAGAATCGATTGACATCTGCGCCAGTGCTCACTCTCCCAGAAGGAACAGAAGGTTATGTGGTATATTGTGATGCCTCAGGTATAGGTTTGGGGTGCGTATTGATGCAACGTGGGAAGGTGATTGCTTATGCATCACGACAATTGAAGAAGCATGAAAAGAATTACCCGACTCATGATTTGGAATTGGCTGCAGTAATATATGCTTTGAAGATATGGCGGCACTACTTATACGGCGTCCATATTGACATCTACACAGATCACAAAAGTTTACAATACATCTTCAAGCAGAAGGAGTTGAATTTGAGGCAGCGTAGGTGGCTTGAATTACTGAAAGACTATGACGTCGAGATATTGTACCATCCTGGTAAAGCCAATGTTGTGGCAGACGCTCTCAGCCGTAAGTCAATGGGAAGCTTAATACATATTGAGGCAGGTAGACAAGGGTTGACCAAAGAGCTTCACCAGCTGGCCAATATGAGAATCAGATTGTTGGACTCTGATGACGGAGGTGTTACTGTACAGAATACAGCAGAATCATCTTTGGTAGCCGAGGTAAAAGCACGGCAATATGAAGATCCTACCTTAGTAAGATTGAGAGAGGGAATTCAGCAGTGTAAGATTACAGCTTTCAAGATCGGAGGAGATGGGACACTGAGATACCAGGGCCGATTATGTGTGCCTAGTGTGGCAGGGTTGCAAGAGAAGATTATGATTGAGATTCATCAGTCCCGATATTCTATCCATCCTGGCTCGACAAAGATGTATCATGACGTTAAGGAGCAGTATTGGTGGGACAACATGAAGAAGTCTATTGCAGAATTTGTAGCCCAGTGTCCTAATTGTCAACAAGTAAAGATCGAGCATCAGAAACCCAGTGGATTGATTCAGAATATAGAGATTCCGACCTGGAAATGGGAGGTGATTAATATGGACTTCATTATTGGATTACCTCGCTCTTATCATAAGTTTGACTCCATTTGGGTGATAGTTGATCGACTTACAAAATCTGCCCATTTTCTACCAGTTAAGACAACTTACATGGCTGAAGATTATGCGAAGTTGTATATCAAGGAGATTGTTAGGCTTCATGGTGTGCCGGTATCTATTATATCAGACCGAGGAGCTCAATTTACGGCTAACTTTTGGAGGTCTTTTCAGAAGGGTTTAGGCACACAAGTAAATCTCAGCACTGCATTCCATCCGCAGACTGACGGACAGGCTGAACGTACCATCCAGATGCTGGAAGATATGCTACGAGCATGTGTTCTAGATTTTAAGGGGAATTGGGATGACCATCTGGCACTTATAGAATTTGCCTACAATAATAGCTACCATTCCAGTATTAAAATGGCCCCGTATGAGGCACTGTACGGGAGGAGATGTAGATCACCAGTTGGATGGTTCGAAGTCGGTGAGACAGAATTATATGGGCCAGATTTGATTTACCAAGCCATTGAGAAGGTGAAACTGATACAAGAGCGGCTGAGGACGGCACAAAGCAGGCAAAAATCTTATTCCGATGTCCGACGTCGTGATCTGGAATTTGAGGTTGGTGATTGGGTTTTCCTGAAGATCTCGCCGATGAAGGGTGTTATGCGTTTTGGGAAGAAGGGTAAGTTGAGTCCACGGTATATTGGGCCGTACAAAATTCTTCGACGAATTGGACAGGTTGCTTACGAGTTAGAATTGCCATCTGAATTGGAATTTGTCTACCCGGTATTCCATGTATCTATGTTGAGGAAATGTATTGGAGACCCTTCTCGGGTCGTCCCTATCAAAGATGTACAAGTTACAAAGGATCTATCATATGATGAACTGCCAGTGGCTATATTAGATCGACAAGTCCGCAAGCTGAGAACAAAGGATGTAGCTTCCGTGAAAGTATTATGGAGGAACAAGAATATAGAAGAAATGACATGGGAAGCAGAAGAGGAGATGAAGTCTAAATACCCTTACCTATTCCAGAGTGAAAATAACGAGGATACCGGGGGAAAGAAGGACGCATTATAAGGTGAAACGGCTCTATGAGGTAAGCAATAGCTTGTGAATACTCTTTTTTTTAATACAAAATGGTGATATGCAGATAATGTACATATCCATAATGCTTTGTATAGTCTTGTATGGCCATAGGTTGGGTTTAACTGCTTGCAAGTTTGGCTAGTGTCCATTTTATAAGGGAAACTCAGCCGGAAATCTCCGTCGGAATCCACGATGAGTTAGACACCCCATAAACCCTTACATTCGAGGACGAATGTTCCTAAGGGGGAGAGGATGTTACAACCCAAATTCGCATATCATAGATCACGCCGTAAGGTAGTCGACGTAAATCCAAGAAGAGATTATCTTTGAGATGATAATAAGTTAATCCTATTGGTCTTAAACGATACAAGGGTGTATAAGAGTGGTTAACAAGTATTTGAAGTTAAGCTAATCAAGGATGTTGTAACCCATATTTTCGGATAACACTAGAGGTGATTAACTGTCCCAAGAGGTCTTGTTTTAATTTATTTGAATCATATAATATCCGCATCATAAGTCTTGAAGTCAAGCGAGTTATGAAATAAAAGTCGATAAAAGTTGTCGCAACTTAGGTTTATAATTTTACTTAAACTTTAGGTCAAATGTTACTGCATTTTACTCCCAATGTGCTTGGAATTATGGGGTGATCTACCTATCAAATTGAAGATCTATGAGTCTAGTTTCCAACGCATTAAACCGTTCGTCGATACGATCTCGGTATAGAGAGATATTCGTATTTTCGCGAGAGTGCGCCAAGCTGCTCTCTATGGGGCCCACAAAGGCGGTTTAAGACATTTGGACATATATAAGATAACTCAACCCTGTTTTAAGTCATTATTTTTCAGTATATTCAGACCTTATAACCCTAAAAACATTCTCTCAAGGTTCTCTCATGATCCAAGACCCAAACAAAGGGCAAACAACACAAATCAAATGTCGGGAATCCCGTGGTGCTAGTAAGTTTCTTGTTTTTCTTGTTGTTGCTGATTTTTGTGTTGTTCCAGCTCGTGTGGGAGGTTGTTTTAAGTGCTTTATATTCTGTAAATACACCTTCAAGTTTTTAATATCAACCCTAGGTGATTTCAAGTCTTCTAAAGTAATTCTAGTGCCGAAAAACGCGAATTAATTGCTAGTTTCGCTTCCTTGTTCTTGTGGTAGAATTGAAGGGATATTTCGAGGAAAATTAAGGTCAAATTGGAGTTGTTCTTTCTGTTTAAAGGTAATGAACCTCTTACTCTATATATATTTAAGATTATCCAAGTTGTGGCTAAGTCGTTGATGCTAGAACTTGTGAAATATATATCGAAAGGCTTGGTAGTAATGTTGTTAGTTGGTGGACTGTTTTGGAGGCTCAATATGATTATTAATGATGTTGTTTGGGCTGTTTGGTGATTGTATTGACTTTTGTGAAGTCATATAAATAGGGGAGGTGCTGTCCGTTTCATCATAAAATAGGTTGCGGTCGATACATAATAGTTACGACGCTTAAACGATAATGATAGTGTCATTTGTCTTATTGTAGACTAAGGAGTCGTGATATTTGCATAGCTTGAGGTTGAGCAGTATATACAAGGTATGTGAGGCTATCCCCTTCATTCTTTTGCACGACTCCAATTGTACATAATGTAATGAACGAGCTCCCAAAGATACTCTACTCTTAGAAGCTAGCAGTACTTACATTGCTGCCCTTCTTATAAAACGATTGATATTGATGTTACTTCTCTTATTCTTATATTATCAATGTTGTTAGTAGTTCCTGATTCTTATAAGATTCTTGATGAAGAGTTAATCCTAATAACGTGTACGAAGGATACCGACCTTACGTCACTCCGAAAGGTTCAAATTATGATTCCAACGAGTCCAGCATGCATCATATATATGTATCTATTTTACTCTACCGAGCCGCGCTATAGTCGGCCGGGTATGGCACCTATTGTGCAACCACTGATCAGTTGGGTTTTACCGAGCTCCACGTGGCCGGGTACGATTCTACCGAGCCCTATGATGGCCGGGTACGTTTTACCGAGCCTATTATGGCCGGGTACGATATGATGATGATGATGCCCACAAAGGCATATGTTTTAAACGTTTATGTATATATATATGTATGTATCATGTATTTCATGTCAGTATCCCTCAGAGGTACCCAGATGTCACAGGTTGTATATTCCCTATCACTGTTTACATTATTGTTCTTACTTATGCTATTCTGCCTTACATACTCAGTACTTTATTTGTACTGACGTCCTTTTTATTTGTGGACGCTGCATGTCGTGCTGCAGGTCCTGATAGACGGGTAGACGCAGCTCCCCCATCACAGTAGGCTATCCGGTTCAGCGTTATTGGCAAGATCCTTTCTCCGGACTTGCCGTGGTCTTGGTATGCATTTTTGTTATAGACATTATGGGTATGTCGGGGCCCTGTTCCGGCAATGTTGTAGCACTTATGTTCTTTTAGAGGCTCATAGACAGGTGTCGACTCATGTATGGTTTGGAATGCCTTGTCGGCTGATTTTTGTTGTATAGTCTTTCATGGCACCATGGTAGCTCGTACCTTATATATAGTTTCTTGACAGTCTTGTCGTCCCATGTTACGTATGTTCATGACATTATCTTTCATTGTTGGATGTTCATGATCCATGTCTTTCGTTTATATTGGTCTTGTCGGCCCATAAAGATAATAAGGAAGGTTAGATAAAATGTACGTTGGTGCTCGGCAAGTATGGCCCGAGTGCTAGTCATGACCCTCCAGTTGGGTCATGACACAGTCGCTACATGAGCAGCTGAGGTAGAATCCTCAAATTTCATGTTCCAATTCTGCCTACCAAAAGAAAAATTACCATTACCATCTCCATGAAATGATTGCCCATGTTCCAACCTTTCATCCTTGAAACCTAAGTGGCATGAACCGCCATCATCAACACAATATTTCCTTGAAAGTTCTACAACAGCTCTGGCCGCTAGGCTTGCATGTTCTGCAAACTCAGTCGCTACTTGAGCAGCTGAGGTAGAATCCTCAATTTTCATGTTCCAATTCTGCTTGCCAATAGAAAACTTACCATTACCATCTCCAGGAAATGATTGCCCATGTTCCAACCTTTCATGCTTGAAACCTAAGTGGCATGAACTACCATCATCAACACAATATTGCCTTGAAACTTCTCCACCAGCTCTGGCAGCTAGGCTTGCATGTTCTCCAAACTCAGCCGCTGCTTGAGCAGCAGAGGTAGCATCCTTAAATTTCATGTTCCAATACTGCCTACCAACAGAAAAATTACCATTACCATCTCAAGGAAATGATTGCCCATGTTCCAACCTTTCATCCTTGAAACCTAAGTGGCATGAACCGCCATCATCAACACAATATTTCCTTGAAAGTTCTACAACAGCTCTGGCCACTAGGCTTGCATGTTCTGCAAACTCAGCCACTACTTGAGCATCAGGTGTAGTATCCTTAAATTTCATGTTGCAATTCTGCTTGCCAACAGAAAAATTACCATTACCATCTCCAGGAAATGCTTGCCCATGTTCAAAACTTTCATCGTTGAAACCTAAGTGGCATGAACCACCATAATCAATATAATATTGCCTTGAAACTTCTCCAACAGCTCTGGCAGCTAGGCTTGCATGTTCTCCAAACTCAGCCGCTGCTTGAGCAGCAGAGGTAGCATCCTTAAATTTCATGTTCCAATACTGCCTACCAACAGAAAAATTACCATTACCATCTCAAGGAAATGATTGCCCATGTTCCAACCTTTCATCCTTGAAACCTAAGTGGCATGAACCGCCATCATCAACACAATATTTCCTTGAAAGTTCTACAACAGCTCTGGCCGCTAGGCTTGCATGTTCTGCAAACTCAGTCGCTACTTGAGCAGCTGAGGTAGAATCCTCAATTTTCATGTTCCAATTCTGCTTGCCAATAGAAAACTTACCATTACCATCTCCAGGAAATGATTGCCCATGTTCCAACCTTTCATGCTTGAAACCTAAGTGGCATGAACTACCATCATCAACACAATATTGCCTTGAAACTTCTCCACCAGCTCTGGCAGCTAGGCTTGCATGTTCTCCAAACTCAGCCGCTGCTTGAGCAGCAGAGGTAGCATCCTTAAATTTCATGTTCCAATACTGCCTACCAACAGAAAAATTACCATTACCATCTCAAGGAAATGATTGCCCATGTTCCAACCTTTCATCCTTGAAACCTAAGTGGCATGAACCGCCATCATCAACACAATATTTCCTTGAAAGTTCTACAACAGCTCTGGCCGCTAGGCTTGCATGTTCTGTAAACTCAGTCGCTGCTTGAGCAGCTGAGGTAGAATCCTCAAATTTCATGATCCAATTCTGCTTGCCAATAGAAAACTTACCATTACCATCTCCAGGTAATGATTGCCCATGTTCCAACCCTTCATGGTTGAAACCTTAGTGGCATGAACTACCATCATCAACACAATATTGCCTTGAAACTTCCCCAACAGCTCTGGCAGCTAGGCTTGCATGTTCTCCAAACTCAGCCGCTGCTTGAGCAGCAGAGGTAGAATCCTTAAATTTCATGTTCCAATTCTGCTTGCCAACAGAAAAATTACCATTACCATCTCAAGGAAATGATTGCCCATGTTCCAACCTTTCATCCTTGAAACCTAAGTGGCATGAACCGCCATCATCAACATAATATTTCCTTGAAAGTTCTACAACAGCTCTGGCCGCTAGGCTTGTATGTTCTGCAAACTCAGTCGCTACTTGAGCAGCTGAGGTAGAATCCTCAAATTTCATGTTCCAATTCTGCCTACCAAAAGAAAACTTACCATTACCATCTCCATGAAATGATTGCCCATGTTCCAACCTTTCATCCTTGAAACCTAAGTGGCATGAACCGCCATCATCAACATAATATTTCCTTGAAAGTTCTACAACAGCTCTGGCCGCTAGGCTTGCATGTTCTGCAAACTCAGTCGCTACTTGAGCAGCTAAGGTAGAATCCTCATTTTTCATATTCCAATTCTGCTTGCCAATAGAAAACTTACCATTACCATCTCCAGGAAATGATTGCCCATGTTCCAACCTTTCATGCTTGAAACCTATGTGGCATGAACTACCATCATCAACACAATATTGCCTTGAAACTTCTCCAACAGCTCTGGCAGCAAGGCTTGCATGTTCTCCAAACTCAGCTGCTGCTTGAGCAGAGAGGTAGCATCCTTAAATTTCATGTTCCAATACTGCCTACCAACAGAAAAATCACCATTACCATATCAAGGAAATGATTGCCCATGTTCCAACCTTTCATCCTTGAAACCTAAGTGGCATGAACCGCCATCATCAACACAATATTGCCTTGAAAGTTCTACAACAGCTCTGGCCGCTAGGCTTGCATGTTCTGCAAACTCAGTCGCTACATGAGCAGCTGAGGTAGAATCCTCAAATTTCATGTTCCAATTCTGCCTACCAAAAGAAAAATTACCATTACCATCTCCATGAAATGATTGCCCATGTTCCAACCTTTCATCCTTGAAACCTAAGTGGCATGAACCGCCATCATCAACATAATATTTCCTTGAAAGTTCTACAACAGCTCTGGCCGCTAGGCTTGCATGTTCTGCAAACTCAGTCACTACTTGAGCAGCTGAGGTAGAATCCTCAAATTTCATGTTCTAATTCTTCCTACCAAAAGAAAACTTACCATTACCATCTCCATGAAATGATTGCCCATGTTCCAACCTTTCATCCTTGAAACCTAAGTGGCATGAACCGCCATCATCAACATAATATTTCTTTGAAAGTTCTACAATAGCTCTGGCCGCTAGGCTTGCATGTTCTGCAAACTGAGTCGCTACTTGAGCAGCTGAGGTAGAATCCTCAATTTTCATGTTCCAATTCTGCTTGCCAATAGAAAACTTACCATTACCATCTTCAGGAAATGATTGCCCATGTTCCAACCTTTCATGCTTGAAACCTAAGTGGCATGAACTACCATCATCAACACAATATTGCCTTGAAACTTCTCCAACAGCTCTGGCAGCTAGGCTTGCATGTTCTCCAAACTCAGCCGCTGCTTGAGCAGCAGAGGTAGCATCCTTAAATTTCATGTTCCAATTCTGCTTGCCAACAGAAAAATTACCATTACCATCTCAAGGAAATGATTGCCCATGTTCCAACCTTTCATCCTTGAAACCTAAGTGGCATGAACCGCCATCATCAACACAATATTTCCTTGAAAGTTCTACAACAGCTCTGGCCGCTAGGCTTGCATGTTCTGCAAACTCAGTCGCTACTTGAGCAGCTGAGGTAGAATCCTTAAATTTCATGTTCCAATTCTGCCTACCAAAAGAAAACTTACCATTACCATCTCCAGGAAATGATTGCCCATGTTCCAACCTTTCATGCTTGAAACCTAAGTGGCATGAACTACCATCATCAACACAATATTGCCTTGAAACTTCTCCAACAGCTCTGGCAGCTAGGCTTGCATGTTCTCCAAACTCAGCCGCTGCTTGAGCAGCAGAGGTAGCATCCTTAAATTTCATGTTCCAATTCTGCTTGCCAACAGAAAAATTACCATTACCATCTCAAGGAAATGATTGCCCATGTTCCAACCTTTCATCCTTGAAACCTAAGTGGCATGAACCGCCATCATCAACACAATATTTCCTTGAAAGTTCTACAATAGCTCTGGCCGCTAGGCTTGCATTTTCTGCAAACTCAGTCGCTACTTGAGCAGCTGAGGTAGAATCCTCAATTTTTATGTTCCAATTTTGCCTACCAAAAGAAAAATTACCATTACCATCTCCATGAAATGATTGCCCATGTTCCAACCTTTCATCCTTGAAACCTAAGTGGCATGAACCGCCATCATCAACACAATATTTCCTTGAAAGTTATACAACAGCTCTGGCCGCTAGGCTTGGATGTTCTGCAAACTCAGTCGCTACTTGAGCAGCTGAGGTAGAATCCTCAATTTTCATGTTCCAATTCTTCTTGCCAATAGAAAACTTACCATTACCATCTCCAGGAAATGATTGCCCATGTTCCAACCTTCCATGCTTGAAACCTAAGTGGCATGAACTACCATCATCAACACAATATTGCCTTGAAACTTCTCCAACAGCTCTGGCAGCTAGGCTTGCATGTTCTCCAAACTCAGTCGCTACTTGAGCAGCAGAGGTAGAATCCTAGATTTTCATGTTCCAATTCTGCTTGCCAACAGAAAACTTACCATTACCATCTCCAGGAAATGATTGCCCATGTTCCAACATTTCATCCTTGAAACCTAAGTGGCATGAACCGCCATCATCAACACAATATTTCCTTGAAAGTTCTACAACAGCTCTGGCCACTAGGCTTGCATGTTCTGCAAACTCAGCCACTACTTGAGCATCAGGTGTAGTATCCTTAAATTTCATGTTGCAATTCTGCTTGCCAACAAAAAAATTACCATTACCATCTCCAGGAAATGCTTGCCCATGTTCAAAACTTTCATCGTTGAAACCTAAGTGGCATGAACCACCATAATCAATATAATATTGCCTTGAAACTTCTCCAACAGCTCTGGCAGCTAGGCTTGCATGTTCTCCAAACTCAGCCGCTGCTTGAGAAGCAGAGGTAGCATCCTTAAATTTCATGTTCCAATACTGCCTACCAACAGAAAAATTAATATTACCATCTCAAGGAAATGATTGCCCATGTTCCAGCCTTTCATCCTTGAAACCTAAGTGGCATGAACCGCCATCATCAACACAATATTTCCTTGAAAGTTCTACTATAGCTCTGGCCGCTAGGCTTGCATGTTCTGCAAACTCAGTCGCTGCTTGAGCAGCTGAGGTAGAATCCTCAAATTTCATGTTCCAATTCTGCTTGCCATTAGAAAACTTACCATTACCATCTCCAGGTAATGATTGCCCATGTTCCAACCTTTCATGCTTGAAACCTAAGTGGCATGAACTACCATCATCAACACAATATTGCCTTGAAACTTCTCCAACAGCTCTGGCAGCTAGGCTTGCATGTTCTCCAAACTCAGCCGCTGCTTGAGCAGCAGAGGTAGCATCCTTAAATTTCATGTTCCAATTCTGCTTGCCAACAGAAAAATTACCATTACCATCTCAAGGAAATGATTGCCCATGTTCCAACCTTTCATCCTTGAAACCTAAGTGGCATGAACCGCCATCATCAACACAATATTTCCTTGAAAGTTCTACAACAGCTCTGGCCGCTAGGCTTGCATGTTCTTCAAACTCAGTCACTACTTGAGCAGCTGAGGTAGAATCCTCAATTTTCATGTTCCAATTCTGCCTACCAAAAGAAAAATTACCATTGCCATCTCCATGAAATGATTGCCCATGTTCCAACCTTTCATCCTTGAAACCTAAGTGGCATGAACCGCCATCATCAACACAATATTTCCTTGAAAGTTATACAACAGCTCTGGCCGCTAGGCTTGCATGTTCTGCAAACTCAGTCGCTACTTGAGCAGCTGAGGTAGAATCCTCAATTTTATGTTCCAATTCTGCTTGCCAATAGAAAACTTACCATTACCATCTCCACGAAATGATTGCCCATGTTCCAACCTTTCATGCTTGAAACCTAAGTGGCATGAACTACAATCATCAACACAATATTGCCTTAAAACTTCTCCAACAGCTCTAGCAGCTAGGCTTGCATGTTCTCCAAACTCAGCCGCTGCTTGAGCAGCAGAGGTAGCATCCTTAAATTTCATGTTCCAATTCTGCTAGCCAATAGAAAAATTACCGTTACCATCTCAAGGAAATGATTGCCCATGTTCCAACCTTTCATCCTTGAAACCTAAGTGGCATGAACCGCGATCATCAACACAATATTTCCTTGAAAGTTCTACAACAGCTCTCGCCGCTAGGCTTGCATGTTCTGCAAACTCAGTCGCTACTTGAGCAGCTGAGGTAGAATCCTCAAATTTCATGTTCCAATTCTGCCTACCAAAAGAAAAATTACCATTACCATCTCCATGAAATGATTGCCCATGTTCCAACCTTTCATCCTTGAAACCTAAGTAGCATGAACCACCATCATCAACACAATATTTCCTTGAAAGTTGTACAACAGCTCTGGCCGCTAGGCTTGCATGTTCTACAAACTTAGTCGCTACTTGAGCAGCTGAGGTAGAATCCTCAATTTTCATGTTCCAATTCTGCTTGCCAATAGAAAACTTACCATTACCATCTCCAGGAAATGATTGCCCATGTTCCAACCTTTCATGCTTGAAACCTAAGTGGCATGAACTACCATCATCAACACAATATTGCCTTGAAACTTCTCCAACAGCTCTGGCAGCTAGGCTTGCATATTCTCCAAACTCAGCCGCTGCTTGAGCAGCAGAGGTAGCATCCTTAAATTTCATGTTCCAATACTGCCTACCAACAGAAATATTACCGTTACCATCTCAAGGAAATGATTGTCCATGTTCCAACCTTTAATCCTTGAAACCTAAGTGGCATGAACCGCCATCAGCAACACAATATTTCCTTGAAAGTTCTACAACAGCTCTGGCCCCTAGGCTTGCATGTTCTGCAAACTCAGTCGCTGCTTGAGCAGCTGAGGTAGAATCCTCAAATTTCATGTTCCAATTCTTCTTGCCAATAGAAAACTTACCATTACCATCTCCAGGAAATGATTGCCCATGTTCCAACCTTTCATGCTTGAAACCTAAGTGGCATGAACTACCATCATCAACACAATATTGCCTTGAAAGTTCTACAACAGCTCTGGCAGCTAGGCTTGCATGTTCTGCAAACTCAGCCGCTGCTTGAGCAGCAGAGGTAGTATCCTTAAATTTCATGTTCCAATTCTGCTTGCCAACAGAAAAATTACCATTACCATCTCTAGGAAATGCTTGCCCATGTTTCAACCTTTCATCCTTGAAACCTAAGTGGCATGAACCACCATCATCAACAAAATATTGCCTTGAAAATTCTCCAACAGCTATGGCAGCTAGGCTTCCATGTTCTCCAAACTCAGCCGCTGCTTGAACAGCAGAGGTAGTATCCTTAAATTTCATGTTCCAATACTGCCTACCAACAGAAAAATTACCATTACCATCTCAAGGAAATGATTGCCCATGTTCCAACCTTTCATCCTTAAAACCTAAGTGGCATGAACCACCATCATCAACACAATATTGCCTTGAAAGATCTCCAACAGCTCTGGCAGCTAGGCTTGCATGTTCTCCAATCTAAGCCGCTGCTTGAGCAGCAGAGGTAGCATCCTTAAATTTCCTGTTCCAATACTGCCTACCAACAGAAAAATTACCATTACCATCTCAAGGAAATGATTGCCCATGTTCCAACCTTTCATCCTTGAAACCTAAGTGGCATGAACCGTCATCATCAACACAATATTTCCTTGAAAGTTCTACAACAGCTCTGGCGGCTAGGCTTGCATGTTCTGCAAACTCAGTCGCTACTTGAGCAGCTGAGGTAGAATCCTCAAATTTCATGTTCCAATTCTGCTTGCCAATAGAAAACTTACCATTACCATCTCCAGGAAATGATTGCCCATGTTCCAACCTTTCATGCTTGAAACCTAAGTGGCATGAACTCCCATCATCAACACAATGTTGCCTTGAAAGTTCTACAACAGCTCTGGCAGCTAGGCTGGCATGTTCTGCAAACTCAGCCGCTGCTTGAGCAGCAGAGGTAGTATCCTTAAATTTCATGTTCTAATTCTGCTTGCCAACTGAAAAATTACCATTACCATCTCCAGGAAATGCTTGCCCATGTTTCAACCTTTCATCCTTGAAACCTAAGTGGCATGAACCACCATCATCAACACAATATTGCCTTGAAAGTTCTCCAACAGCTCTGGCAGCTAGGCTTCCATGTTCTCCAAACTCAGCCGCTGCTTGAACAGCAGAGGTAGTATCCTTAAATTTCATGTTCCAATACTGCCTACCAACAGAAAAATTACCATTACCATCTCAAGGAAATGATTGCCCATGTTCCAACCTTTCATCCTTAAAACCTAAGTGGCATGAACCACCATCATCAACACAATATTTCCTTGAAAGTTCTCCAATAGCTCTGGCAGCTAGGCTTGCATGTTCTCCAAACTCAGCCGCTGCTTGAGCAGCAGAGGTAGCATCCTTAAATTTCCTGTTCCAATACTGCCTACCAACAGAAAAATTACCATTACCATCCCAAGGAAATGATTGCCCATGTTCCAACCTTTCATCCTTGAAACCTTAGTGACATGAACCACCATCATCATCACAATATTTCCTTGAAAGTTCTACAACAGCTCTGGCCGGCAGGCTTGCATGTTCTGCAAACTCAGTCACTACTTGAGCAGTTGAGGTAGAATCCTCAAATTTCATGTTCCAATTCTTCTTGCCAATAGAAAACATACCATTACCATCTCCAGGAAATGATTGCCCATGTTCCAACCTTTCATGCTTGAAACCTAAGTGGCATGAACTACCATCATCAACACAATATTGCCTTGAAACTTCTCCAACAGCTCTGGCAGCTAGGCTTGCATATTCTCCAAACTCAGCCGCTGCTTGAGCAGCAGAGGTAGCATCCTTAAATTTCATGTTCCAATACTGCCTACCAACAGAAATATTACCGTTACCATCTCAAGGAAATGATTGTCCATGTTCCAACCTTTAATCCTTGAAACCTAAGTGGCATGAACCGCCATCAGCAACACAATATTTCCTTGAAAGTTCTACAACAGCTCTGGCCCCTAGGCTTGCATGTTCTGCAAACTCAGTCGCTGCTTGAGCAGCTGAGGTAGAATCCTCAAATTTCATGTTCCAATTCTTCTTGCCAATAGAAAACTTACCATTACCATCTCCAGGAAATGATTGCCCATGTTCCAACCTTTCATGCTTGAAACCTAAGTGGCATGAACTACCATCATCAACACAATATTGCCTTGAAAGTTCTACAACAGCTCTGGCAGCTAGGCTTGCATGTTCTGCAAACTCAGCCGCTGCTTGAGCAGCAGAGGTAGTATCCTTAAATTTCATGTTCCAATTCTGCTTGCCAACAGAAAAATTACCATTACCATCTCTAGGAAATGCTTGCCCATGTTTCAACCTTTCATCCTTGAAACCTAAGTGGCATGAACCACCATCATCAACAAAATATTGCCTTGAAAATTCTCCAACAGCTATGGCAGCTAGGCTTCCATGTTCTCCAAACTCAGCCGCTGCTTGAACAGCAGAGGTAGTATCCTTAAATTTCATGTTCCAATACTGCCTACCAACAGAAAAATTACCATTACCATCTCAAGGAAATGATTGCCCATGTTCCAACCTTTCATCCTTAAAACCTAAGTGGCATGAACCACCATCATCAACACAATATTGCCTTGAAAGATCTCCAACAGCTCTGGCAGCTAGGCTTGCATGTTCTCCAATCTAAGCCGCTGCTTGAGCAGCAGAGGTAGCATCCTTAAATTTCCTGTTCCAATACTGCCTACCAACAGAAAAATTACCATTACCATCTCAAGGAAATGATTGCCCATGTTCCAACCTTTCATCCTTGAAACCTAAGTGGCATGAACCGCCATCATCAACACAATATTTCCTTGAAAGTTCTACAACAGCTCTGGCCGCTAGGCTTGCATGTTCTGCAAACTCAGTCGCTACTTGAGCAGCTGAGGTAGAATCCTCAAATTTCATGTTCCAATTCTGCTTGCCAATAGAAAACTTACCATTACCATCTCCAGGAAATGATTGCCCATGTTCCAACCTTTCATGCTTGAAACCTAAGTGGCATGAACTCCCATCATCAACACAATGTTGCCTTGAAAGTTCTACAACAGCTCTGGCAGCTAGGCTGGCATGTTCTGCAAACTCAGCCGCTGCTTGAGCAGCAGAGGTAGTATCCTTAAATTTCATGTTCTAATTCTGCTTGCCAACTGAAAAATTACCATTACCATCTCCAGGAAATGCTTGCCCATGTTTCAACCTTTCATCCTTGAAACCTAAGTGGCATGAACCACCATCATCAACACAATATTGCCTTGAAAGTTCTCCAACAGCTCTGGCAACTAGGTTTGTATGTTCTCCAAACTCATCCGCTGCTTGAGCAGCAGAGGTAGCATCCTTAAATTTCATGTTCCAATACTGCCTACCAACAGAAAAATTACCATTACCATCTCAAGGAAATGATTGCCCATGTTCCAACCTTTCATCCTTAAAACCTAAGTGGCATGAACCACCATCATCAACACAATATTTCCTTGAAAGTTCTCCAATAGCTCTGGCAGCTAGGCTTGCATGTTCTCCAAACTCAGCCGCTGCTTGAGCAGCAGAGGTAGCATCCTTAAATTTCCTGTTCCAATACTGCCTACCAACAGAAAAATTACCATTACCATCCCAAGGAAATGATTGCCCATGTTCCAACCTTTCATCCTTGAAACCTAAGTGACATGAACCACCATCATCATCACAATATTTCCTTGAAAGTTCTACAACAGCTCTGGCCGGCAGGCTTGCATGTTCTGCAAACTCAGTCACTACTTGAGCAGTTGAGGTAGAATCCTCAAATTTCATGTTCCAATTCTTCTTGCCAATAGAAAACATACCATTACCATCTCCAGGAAATGATTGCCCATGTTCCAACCTTTCATGCTTGAAACCTAAGTGGCATGAACTACCATCATCAACACAATATTGCCTTGAAACTTCTCCAACAGCTCTGGCAGCTAGGCTTGCATATTCTCCAAACTCAGCCGCTGCTTGAGCAGCAGAGGTAGCATCCTTAAATTTCATGTTCCAATACTGCCTACCAACAGAAATATTACCGTTACCATCTCAAGGAAATGATTGTCCATGTTCCAACCTTTAATCCTTGAAACCTAAGTGGCATGAACCGCCATCAGCAACACAATATTTCCTTGAAAGTTCTACAACAGCTCTGGCCCCTAGGCTTGCATGTTCTGCAAACTCAGTCGCTGCTTGAGCAGCTGAGGTAGAATCCTCAAATTTCATGTTCCAATTCTTCTTGCCAATAGAAAACTTACCATTACCATCTCCAGGAAATGATTGCCCATGTTCCAACCTTTCATGCTTGAAACCTAAGTGGCATGAACTACCATCATCAACACAATATTGCCTTGAAAGTTCTACAACAGCTCTGGCAGCTAGGCTTGCATGTTCTGCAAACTCAGCCGCTGCTTGAGCAGCAGAGGTAGTATCCTTAAATTTCATGTTCCAATTCTGCTTGCCAACAGAAAAATTACCATTACCATCTCTAGGAAATGCTTGCCCATGTTTCAACCTTTCATCCTTGAAACCTAAGTGGCATGAACCACCATCATCAACAAAATATTGCCTTGAAAATTCTCCAACAGCTATGGCAGCTAGGCTTCCATGTTCTCCAAACTCAGCCGCTGCTTGAACAGCAGAGGTAGTATCCTTAAATTTCATGTTCCAATACTGCCTACCAACAGAAAAATTACCATTACCATCTCAAGGAAATGATTGCCCATGTTCCAACCTTTCATCCTTAAAACCTAAGTGGCATGAACCACCATCATCAACACAATATTGCCTTGAAAGATCTCCAACAGCTCTGGCAGCTAGGCTTGCATGTTCTCCAATCTAAGCCGCTGCTTGAGCAGCAGAGGTAGCATCCTTAAATTTCCTGTTCCAATACTGCCTACCAACAGAAAAATTACCATTACCATCTCAAGGAAATGATTGCCCATGTTCCAACCTTTCATCCTTGAAACCTAAGTGGCATGAACCGCCATCATCAACA